>NW_026542602.1:8605788-8653288 GCF_028750875.1 Macrosteles quadrilineatus
CAGGTCAGTTGCAAGGGAATGACTTGATCGTAAAACATGTTAAAATGTAACATGTAAAAATGTAATATGTGGAAATATAAGAATTTAAAATGTAACATGTTAAAATGTAACGTGTTAAAATGTAACATTTTAAAATGTAACATGCTTAAATGTAACGTGTTAAAATGTAACATATTAAAATGTAACATGTAAAAATGTAACATGTAAAATTGTAACCTTTTAAAATGTAACATGCTTAAAGGTAACTTGTTAAAATGTAACATATTAAAAACGTTATGAGTACTGGTATGAGTAAAAGTTTTTATGTCAGCTTGGTGGTTGAGTGATTATAGTACTGCTGTAATCAGAAGGTAGCTGGTTTGATTCTATGTTACTTTGTTTGTATTACCCGTCACTAGTTTGGTATTACTAATTTAATTAATCTTTGTCACAGGTGTACGAGGTTGCTGGGCTGGCCAATACTGACAGTTTTATCCGACAGTTCCCTGATGGCTACAGTACCATTCTGGGGGAGAGAGGAGTTACAGTGTCTGGGGGCCAGAAACAGAGGATAGCTATCGCCCGCGCTCTACTGAAAATCCCATCCATCCTCATACTAGACGAGGCTACCAGGTCAGTTGCAAGGGAAAGACTTGATCATAAAAAATGTTAAAATGTAACATGTAAATATGTAAAATGTAAAAATGTAGACGACGACGACGACGACGACGACGACGACGACGACGACGACGACGACGACGACGACGACGACGACGACGACGACGACGACGACGACGACGACGACGACGACGACGACGACGACGACGACGACGACGACGACGACGACGACGACGACGACGACGACGACGACGACGACGACGACGACGACGACGACGACGACGACGACGACGACGACGACGACGACGACGACGACGACGACGACGACGACGACGACGACGACGACGACGACGACGACGACGACGACGACGACGACGACGACGACGACGACGACGACGACGACGACGACGACGACGACGACGACGACGACGACGACGACGACGACGACGACGACGACGACGACGACGACGACGACGACGACGACGACGACGACGACGACGACGACGACGACGACGACGACGACGACGACGACGACGACGACGACGACGACGACGACGACGACGACGACGACGACGACGACGACGACGACGACGACGACGACGACGACGACGACGACGACGACGACGACGACGACGACGGTTTTTATGTCAGCTTGGTGGTTGAGTGATTATAGTACTGCTGTACTCGCCTTGTAATCAGAAGGTAGCTGGTTTGATTCTATGTTACTTTGTTTGTATTACCTGTCACTAGTTTGGTATTACTAATTTAATTAATCTTTGTCACAGGTGTACGAGGCTGCTGGGCTGGCCAATGCTGACAGTTTTATCCGACAGTTCCCTGATGGCTACAGTACCATTTTGGGGGAGAGAGGAGTTACCGTGTCTGGGGGCCAGAAACAGAGGATAGCTATCGCCCGCGCTCTACTGAAAACCCCATCCATCCTCATACTAGACGAGGCTACCAGGTCAGTTGCAAGGGAATGACTTGATCGTAAAACATGTTAAAATGTAAAATGTAAAATGTAACATGTTAAAATGTAACGTGTTAAAATGTAACATTTTAAAATGTAACATGCTTAAATGTAACGTGTTAAAATGTAACATATTAAAATGTAACATGTAAAAATGTAACATGTAAAATTGTAACCTTTTAAAATGAAACATGCTTAAAGGTAACTTGTTAAAATGTAACACATTAAAAACGTTATGAGTACTGGTATGAGTAAAAGTTTTTATGTCAGCTTGGTGGTTGAGTGATTATAGTACTGCTGTACTCGCCTTGTAATTAGAAGGTAGCTGGTTTGATTCTATGTTACTTTGTTTGTATTACCTTTCACTAGTTTGGTATTACTAATTTAATTAATCTTTGTCACAGGTGTACGAGGCTGCTGGGCTGGCCAATGCTGACAGTTTTATCCGACAGTTCCCTGATGGCTACAGTACCATTCTGGGGGAGAGAGGAGTTACCGTGTCTGGGGGCCAGAAACAGAGGATAGCTATCGCCCGCGCTCTACTGAAAACCCCATCCATCCTCATACTAGATGAGGC
The DNA here is from genome assembly GCF_028750875.1 of Macrosteles quadrilineatus. Lineage (NCBI taxonomy): Eukaryota > Metazoa > Arthropoda > Insecta > Hemiptera > Cicadellidae > Macrosteles > Macrosteles quadrilineatus. The sequence goes on from NW_026542602.1 coordinate 8,607,933, forward strand.
TACCAGGTCAGTTGCAAGGGAATGACTTGATCGTAAAACATGTTAAAATGTAACATGTAAAAATGTAATATGTGGAAATATAAGAATTTAAAATGTAACATGTTAAAATGTAACGTGTTAAAATGTAACATTTTAAAATGTAACATGCTTAAATGTAACGTGTTAAAATGTAACATATTAAAATGTAACATGTAAAAATGTAACATGTAAAATTGTAACCTTTTAAAATGTAACATGCTTAAAGGTAACTTGTTAAAATGTAACATATTAAAAACGTTATGAGTACTGGTATGAGTAAAAGTTTTTATGTCAGCTTGGTGGTTGAGTGATTATAGTACTGCTGTAATCAGAAGGTAGCTGGTTTGATTCTATGTTACTTTGTTTGTATTACCCGTCACTAGTTTGGTATTACTAATTTAATTAATCTTTGTCACAGGTGTACGAGGTTGCTGGGCTGGCCAATACTGACAGTTTTATCCGACAGTTCCCTGATGGCTACAGTACCATTCTGGGGGAGAGAGGAGTTACAGTGTCTGGGGGCCAGAAACAGAGGATAGCTATCGCCCGCGCTCTACTGAAAATCCCATCCATCCTCATACTAGACGAGGCTACCAGGTCAGTTGCAAGGGAAAGACTTGATCATAAAAAATGTTAAAATGTAACATGTAAATATGTAAAATGTAAAAATGTAGACGACGACGACGACGACGACGACGACGACGACGACGACGACGACGACGACGACGACGACGACGACGACGACGACGACGACGACGACGACGACGACGACGACGACGACGACGACGACGACGACGACGACGACGACGAAGACGACGACGACGACGACGACGACGACGACGACGACGACGACGACGACGACGACGACGACGACGACGACGACGACGACGACGACGACGACGGTTTTTATGTCAGCTTGGTGGTTGAGTGATTATAGTACTGCTGTACTCGCCTTGTAATCAGAAGGTAGCTGGTTTGATTCTATGTTACTTTGTTTGTATTACCTGTCACTAGTTTGGTATTACTAATTTAATTAATCTTTGTCACAGGTGTACGAGGCTGCTGGGCTGGCCAATGCTGACAGTTTTATCCGACAGTTCCCTGATGGCTACAGTACCATTTTGGGGGAGAGAGGAGTTACCGTGTCTGGGGGCCAGAAACAGAGGATAGCTATCGCCCGCGCTCTACTGAAAACCCCATCCATCCTCATACTAGACGAGGCTACCAGGTCAGTTGCAAGGGAATGACTTGATCGTAAAACATGTTAAAATGTAAAATGTAAAATGTAACATGTTAAAATGTAACGTGTTAAAATGTAACATTTTAAAATGTAACATGCTTAAATGTAACGTGTTAAAATGTAACATATTAAAATGTAACATGTAAAAATGTAACATGTAAAATTGTAACCTTTTAAAATGAAACATGCTTATAGGTAACTTGTTAAAATGTAACACATTAAAAACGTTATGAGTACTGGTATGAGTAAAAGTTTTTATGTCAGCTTGGTGGTTGAGTGATTATAGTACTGCTGTACTCGCCTTGTAATTAGAAGGTAGCTGGTTTGATTCTATGTTACTTTGTTTGTATTACCTTTCACTAGTTTGGTATTACTAATTTAATTAATCTTTGTCACAGGTGTACGAGGCTGCTGGGCTGGCCAATGCTGACAGTTTTATCCGACAGTTCCCTGATGGCTACAGTACCATTCTGGGGGAGAGAGGAGTTACCGTGTCTGGGGGCCAGAAACAGAGGATAGCTATCGCCCGCGCTCTACTGAAAACCCCATCCATCCTCATACTAGATGAGGCTACCAGGTCAGTTGCAAGGGAATGACTTGATCGTAAAACATGTTAAAATGTAACATGTAAAAATGTAATATGTGGAAATATAAGAATTTAAAATGTAACATGTTAAAATGTAACGTGTTAAAATGTAACATTTTAAAATGTAACATGCTTAAATGTAACGTGTTAAAATGTAACATATTAAATGTAACATGTAAAAATGTAACATGTAAAATTGTAACCTTTTAAAATGTAACATGCTTAAAGGTAACTTGTTAAAATGTAACATATTAAAAACGTTATGAGTACTGGTATGAGTAAAAGTTTTTATGTCAGCTTGGTGGTTGAGTGATTATAGTACTGCTGTAATCAGAAGGTAGCTGGTTTGATTCTATGTTACTTTGTTTGTATTACCCGTCACTAGTTTGGTATTACTAATTTAATTAATCTTTGTCACAGGTGTACGAGGTTGCTGGGCTGGCCAATACTGACAGTTTTATCCGACAGTTCCCTGATGGCTACAGTACCATTCTGGGGGAGAGAGGAGTTACAGTGTCTGGGGGCCAGAAACAGAGGATAGCTATCGCCCGCGCTCTACTGAAAATCCCATCCATCCTCATACTAGACGAGGCTACCAGGTCAGTTGCAAGGGAAAGACTTGATCATAAAAAATGTTAAAATGTAACATGTAAATATGTAAAATGTAAAAATGTAGACGACGACGACGACGACGACGACGACGACGACGACGACGACGACGACGACGACGACGACGACGACGACGACGACGACGACGACGACGACGACGACGACGACGACGACGACGACGACGACGACGACGACGACGACGACGACGACGACGACGACGACGACGACGACGACGACGACGACGACGACGACGACGACGACGACGACGACGACGACGACGACGACGACGACGACGACGACGACGACGACGACGACGACGACGACGACGACGACGACGACGACGACGACGGTTTTTATGTCAGCTTGGTGGTTGAGTGATTATAGTACTGCTGTACTCGCCTTGTAATCAGAAGGTAGCTGGTTTGATTCTATGTTACTTTGTTTGTATTACCTGTCACTAGTTTGGTATTACTAATTTAATTAATCTTTGTCACAGGTGTACGAGGCTGCTGGGCTGGCCAATGCTGACAGTTTTATCCGACAGTTCCCTGATGGCTACAGTACCATTTTGGGGGAGAGAGGAGTTACCGTGTCTGGGGGCCAGAAACAGAGGATAGCTATCGCCCGCGCTCTACTGAAAACCCCATCCATCCTCATACTAGACGAGGCTACCAGGTCAGTTGCAAGGGAATGACTTGATCGTAAAACATGTTAAAATGTAAAATGTAAAATGTAACATGTTAAAATGTAACGTGTTAAAATGTAACATTTTAAAATGTAACATGCTTAAATGTAACGTGTTAAAATGTAACATATTAAAATGTAACATGTAAAAATGTAACATGTAAAATTGTAACCTTTTAAAATGAAACATGCTTAAAGGTAACTTGTTAAAATGTAACACATTAAAAACGTTATGAGTACTGGTATGAGTAAAAGTTTTTATGTCAGCTTGGTGGTTGAGTGATTATAGTACTGCTGAACTCGCCTTGTAATTAGAAGGTAGCTGGTTTGATTCTATGTTACTTTGTTTGTATTACCTTTCACTAGTTTGGTATTACTAATTTAATTAATCTTTGTCACAGGTGTACGAGGCTGCTGGGCTGGCCAATGCTGACAGTTTTATCCGACAGTTCCCTGATGGCTACAGTACCATTCTGGGGGAGAGAGGAGTTACCGTGTCTGGGGGCCAGAAACAGAGGATAGCTATCGCCCGCGCTCTACTGAAAACCCCATCCATCCTCATACTAGATGAGGCTACCAGGTAAGTTGCAAGGGAATGACTTGATCGTAAAACATGTTAAAATGTAACATGTAAAAATGTAATATGTGGAAATATAAGAATTTAAAATGTAACATGTTAAAATGTAACGTGTTAAAATGTAACATTTTAAAATGTAACATGCTTAAATGTAACGTGTTAAAATGTAACATATTAAAATGTAACATGTAAAAATGTAACATGTAAAATTGTAACCTTTTAAAATGTAACATGCTTAAAGGTAACTTGTTAAAATGTAACATATTAAAAACGTTATGAGTACTGGTATGAGTAAAAGTTTTTATGTCAGCTTGGTGGTTGAGTGATTATAGTACTGCTGTAATCAGAAGGTAGCTGGTTTGATTCTATGTTACTTTGTTTGTATTACCCGTCACTAGTTTGGTATTACTAATTTAATTAATCTTTGTCACAGGTGTACGAGGTTGCTGGGCTGGCCAATACTGACAGTTTTATCCGACAGTTCCCTGATGGCTACAGTACCATTCTGGGGGAGAGAGGAGTTACAGTGTCTGGGGGCCAGAAACAGAGGATAGCTATCGCCCGCGCTCTACTGAAAATCCCATCCATCCTCATACTAGACGAGGCTACCAGGTCAGTTGCAAGGGAAAGACTTGATCATAAAAAATGTTAAAATGTAACATGTAAATATGTAAAATGTAAAAATGTAGACGACGACGACGACGACGACGACGACGACGACGACGACGACGACGACGACGACGACGACGACGACGACGACGACGACGACGACGACGAAGACGACGACGACGACGACGACGACGACGACGACGACGACGACGACGACGACGACGACGACGACGACGACGACGACGACGACGACGACGACGACGACGACGACGACGACGACGACGACGACGACGACGACGACGACGACGACGACGACGACGACGACGACGACGACGGTTTTTATGTCAGCTTGGTGGTTGAGTGATTATAGTACTGCTGTACTCGCCTTGTAATCAGAAGGTAGCTGGTTTGATTCTATGTTACTTTGTTTGTATTACCTGTCACTAGTTTGGTATTACTAATTTAATTAATCTTTGTCACAGGTGTACGAGGCTGCTGGGCTGGCCAATGCTGACAGTTTTATCCGACAGTTCCCTGATGGCTACAGTACCATTTTGGGGGAGAGAGGAGTTACCGTGTCTGGGGGCCAGAAACAGAGGATAGCTATCGCCCGCGCTCTACTGAAAACCCCATCCATCCTCATACTAGACGAGGCTACCAGGTCAGTTGCAAGGGAATGACTTGATCGTAAAACATGTTAAAATGTAAAATGTAAAATGTAACATGTTAAAATGTAACGTGTTAAAATGTAACATTTTAAAATGTAACATGCTTAAATGTAACGTGTTAAAATGTAACATATTAAAATGTAACATGTAAAAATGTAACATGTAAAATTGTAACCTTTTAAAATGAAACATGCTTAAAGGTAACTTGTTAAAATGTAACACATTAAAAACGTTATGAGTACTGGTATGAGTAAAAGTTTTTATGTCAGCTTGGTGGTTGAGTGATTATAGTACTGCTGTACTCGCCTTGTAATTAGAAGGTAGCTGGTTTGATTCTATGTTACTTTGTTTGTATTACCTTTCACTAGTTTGGTATTACTAATTTAATTAATCTTTGTCACAGGTGTACGAGGCTGCTGGGCTGGCCAATGCTGACAGTTTTATCCGACAGTTCCCTGATGGCTACAGTACCATTCTGGGGGAGAGAGGAGTTACCGTGTCTGGGGGCCAGAAACAGAGGATAGCTATCGCCCGCGCTCTACTGAAAACCCCATCCATCCTCTTACTAGATGAGGCTACCAGGTCAGTTGCAAGGGAATGACTTGATCGTAAAACATGTTAAAATGTAACATGTAAAAATGTAATATGTGGAAATATAAGAATTTAAAATGTAACATGTTAAAATGTAACGTGTTAAAATGTAACATTTTAAAATGTAACATGCTTAAATGTAACGTGTTAAAATGTAACATATTAAAATGTAACATGTAAAAATGTAACATGTAAAATTGTAACCTTTTAAAATGTAACATGCTTAAAGGTAACTTGTTAAAATGTAACATATTAAAAACGTTATGAGTACTGGTATGAGTAAAAGTTTTTATGTCAGCTTGGTGGTTGAGTGATTATAGTACTGCTGTAATCAGAAGGTAGCTGGTTTGATTCTATGTTACTTTGTTTGTATTACCCGTCACTAGTTTGGTATTACTAATTTAATTAATCTTTGTCACAGGTGTACGAGGTTGCTGGGCTGGCCAATACTGACAGTTTTATCCGACAGTTCCCTGATGGCTACAGTACCATTCTGGGGGAGAGAGGAGTTACAGTGTCTGGGGGCCAGAAACAGAGGATAGCTATCGCCCGCGCTCTACTGAAAATCCCATCCATCCTCATACTAGACGAGGCTACCAGGTCAGTTGCAAGGGAAAGACTTGATCATAAAAAATGTTAAAATGTAACATGTAAATATGTAAAATGTAAAAATGTAGACGACGACGACGACGACGACGACGACGACGACGACGACGACGACGACGACGACGACGACGACGACGACGACGACGACGACGACGACGACGACGACGACGACGACGACGACGACGACGACGACGACGACGACGACGACGACGACGACGACGACGACGACGACGACGACGACGACGACGACGACGACGACGACGACGACGACGACGACGACGACGTCGGCGGCGGCGGCGGCGGCGGCGGCGGCGACGACGACGACGACGACGACGACGACGACGACGACGACGACGACGACGACGACGACGACGACGACGACGACGACGACGACGACGACGACGACGACGACGACGACGACGACGGTTTTTATGTCAGCTTGGTGGTTGAGTGATTATAGTACTGCTGTACTCGCCTTGTAATCAGAAGGTAGCTGGTTTGATTCTATGTTACTTTGTTTGTATTACCTGTCACTAGTTTGGTATTACTAATTTAATTAATCTTTGTCACAGGTGTACGAGGCTGCTGGGCTGGCCAATGCTGACAGTTTTATCCGACAGTTCCCTGATGGCTACAGTACCATTCTGGGGGAGAGAGGAGTTACCGTGTCTGGGGGCCAGAAACAGAGGATAGCTATCGCCCGCGCTCTACTGAAAACCCCATCCATCCTCATACTAGATGAGGCTACCAGGTAAGTTGCAAGGGAATGACTTGATCGTAAAACATGTTAAAATGTAACATGTAAAAATGTAATATGTGGAAATATAAGAATTTAAAATGTAACATGTTAAAATGTAACGTGTTAAAATGTAACATTTTAAAATGTAACATGCTTAAATGTAACGTGTTAAAATGTAACATATTAAAATGTAACATGTAAAATTGTAACCTTTTAAAATGTAACATGCTTAAAGGTAACTTGTTAAAATGTAACATATTAAAAACGTTATGAGTACTGGTATGAGTAAAAGTTTTTATGTCAGCTTGGTGGTTGAGTGATTATAGTACTGCTGTAATCAGAAGGTAGCTGGTTTGATTCTATGTTACTTTGTTTGTATTACCCGTCACTAGTTTGGTATTACTAATTTAATTAATCTTTGTCACAGGTGTACGAGGTTGCTGGGCTGGCCAATACTGACAGTTTTATCCGACAGTTCCCTGATGGCTACAGTACCATTCTGGGGGAGAGAGGAGTTACAGTGTCTGGGGGCCAGAAACAGAGGATAGCTATCGCCCGCGCTCTACTGAAAATCCCATCCATCCTCATACTAGACGAGGCTACCAGGTCAGTTGCAAGGGAAAGACTTGATCATAAAAAATGTTAAAATGTAACATGTAAATATGTAAAATGTAAAAATGTAGACGACGACGACGACGACGACGACGACGACGACGACGACGACGACGACGACGACGACGACGACGACGACGACGACGACGACGACGACGACGACGACGACGACGACGACGACGACGACGACGACGACGACGACGACGACGACGACGACGACGACGACGACGACGACGACGACGACGACGACGACGACGACGACGACGACGACGACGGTTTTTATGTCAGCTTGGTGGTTGAGTGATTATAGTACTGCTGTACTCGCCTTGTAATCAGAAGGTAGCTGGTTTGATTCTATGTTACTTTGTTTGTATTACCTGTCACTAGTTTGGTATTACTAATTTAATTAATCTTTGTCACAGGTGTACGAGGCTGCTGGGCTGGCCAATGCTGACAGTTTTATCCGACAGTTCCCTGATGGCTACAGTACCATTTTGGGGGAGAGAGGAGTTACCGTGTCTGGGGGCCAGAAACAGAGGATAGCTATCGCCCGCGCTCTACTGAAAACCCCATCCATCCTCATACTAGACGAGGCTACCAGGTCAGTTGCAAGGGAATGACTTGATCGTAAAACATGTTAAAATGTAACATGTAAAATGTAACATGTTAAAATGTAACGTGTTAAAATGTAACATTTTAAAATGTAACATGCTTAAATGTAACGTGTTAAAATGTAACATATTAAAATGTAACATGTAAAAATGTAACATGTAAAATTGTAACCTTTTAAAATGAAACATGCTTAAAGGTAACTTGTTAAAATGTAACACATTAAAAACGTTATGAGTACTGGTATGAGTAAAAGTTTTTATGTCAGCTTGGTGGTTGAGTGATTATAGTACTGCTGTACTCGCCTTGTAATTAGAAGGTAGCTGGTTTGATTCTATGTTACTTTGTTTGTATTACCTTTCACTAGTTTGGTATTACTAATTTAATTAATCTTTGTCACAGGTGTACGAGGCTGCTGGGCTGGCCAATGCTGACAGTTTTATCCGACAGTTCCCTGATGGCTACAGTACCATTCTGGGGGAGAGAGGAGTTACCGTGTCTGGGGGCCAGAAACAGAGGATAGCTATCGCCCGCGCTCTACTGAAAACCCCATCCATCCTCATACTAGATGAGGCTACCAGGTCAGTTGCAAGGGAATGACTTGATCGTAAAACATGTTAAAATGTAACATGTAAAAATGTAACATGTGGAAATATAAGAATTTAAAATGTAACATGTTAAAATGTAACGTGTTAAAATGTAACATTTTAAAATGTAACATGCTTAAATGTAACGTGTTAAAATGTAACATATTAAAATGTAACATGTAAAAATGTAACATGTAAAATTGTAACCTTTTAAAATGTAACATGCTTAAAGGTAACTTGTTAAAATGTAACATATTAAAAACGTTATGAGTACTGGTATGAGTAAAAGTTTTTATGTCAGCTTGGTGGTTGAGTGATTATAGTACTGCTGTAATCAGAAGGTAGCTGGTTTGATTCTATGTTACTTTGTTTGTATTACCCGTCACTAGTTTGGTATTACTAATTTAATTAATCTTTGTCACAGGTGTACGAGGTTGCTGGGCTGGCCAATACTGACAGTTTTATCCGACAGTTCCCTGATGGCTACAGTACCATTCTGGGGGAGAGAGGAGTTACAGTGTCTGGGGGCCAGAAACAGAGGATAGCTATCGCCCGCGCTCTACTGAAAATCCCATCCATCCTCATACTAGACGAGGCTACCAGGTCAGTTGCAAGGGAAAGACTTGATCATGAAAAATGTTAAAATGTAACATGTAAATATGTAAAATGTAAAAATGTAGACGACGACGACGACGACGACGACGACGACGACGACGAGGACGACGACGACGACGACGACGACGACGACGACGACGACGACGACGACGACGACGACGACGACGACGACGACGACGACGACGACGACGACTACGACGACGACGACGACGACGACGACGACGACGACGACGACGACGACGACGACGACGACGACGACGACGACGACGACGACGACGACGACGACGACGACGACGACGACGACGACGACGACGACGACGACGACGACGACGACGACGACGACGACGACGACGACGACGACGACGACGACGACGACGACGACGACGACGAGGACGAGGACGAGGACGACGACGACGACGACGACGACGACGACGACGACGACGACGACGACGACGACGACGACGACGACGACGACGACGACGACGACGACGACGACGACGACGACGACGGTTTTTATGTCAGCTTGGTGGTTGAGTGATTATAGTACTGCTGTACTCGCCTTGTAATTAGAAGGTAGCTGGTTTGATTCTATGTTACTTTGTTTGTATTACCTGTCACTAGTTTGGTATTACTAATTTAATTAATCTTTGTCACAGGTGTACGAGGCTGCTGGGCTGGCCAATGCTGACAGTTTTATCCGACAGTTCCCTGATGGCTACAGTACCATTTTGGGGGAGAGAGGAGTTACCGTGTCTGGGGGCCAGAAACAGAGGATAGCTATCGCCCGCGCTCTACTGAAAACCCCATCCATCCTCATACTAGACGAGGCTACCAGGTCAGTTGCAAGGGAATGACTTGATCGTAAAACATGTTAAAATGTAACATGTAAAATGTAACATGTTAAAATGTAACGTGTTAAAATGTAACATTTTAAAATGTAACATGCTTAAATGTAACGTGTTAAAATGTAACATATTAAAATGTAACATGTAAAAATGTAACATGTAAAAATGTAACATGTAAAATTGTAACCTTTTAAAATGAAACATGCTTAAAGGTAACTTGTTAAAATGTAACACATTAAAAACGTTATGAGTACTGGTATGAGTAAAAGTTTTTATGTCAGCTTGGTGGTTGAGTGATTATAGTACTGCTGTTCTCGCCTTGTAATTAGAAGGTAGCTGGTTTGATTCTATGTTACTTTGTTTGTATTACCTTTCACTAGTTTGGTATTACTAATTTAATTAATCTTTGTCACAGGTGTACGAGGCTGCTTGGCTGGCCAATGCTGACAGTTTTATCCGACAGTTCCCTGATGGCTACAGTACCATTCTGGGGGAGAGAGGAGTTACCGTGTCTGGGGGCCAGAAACAGAGGATAGCTATCGCCCGCGCTCTACTGAAAACCCCATCCATCCTCATACTAGATGAGGCTACCAGGTCAGTTGCAAGGGAATGACTTGATCGTAAAACATGTTAAAATGTAACATGTAAAAATGTAACATGTGGAAATATAAGAATTTAAAATGTAACATGTTAAAATGTAACGTGTTAAAATGTAACATTTTAAAATGTAACATGCTTAAATGTAACGTGTTAAAATGTAACATATTAAAATGTAACATGTAAAAATGTAACATGTAAAATTGTAACCTTTTAAAATGTAACATGCTTAAAGGTAACTTGTTAAAATGTAACATATTAAAAACGTTATGAGTACTGGTATGAGTAAAAGTTTTTATGTCAGCTTGGTGGTTGAGTGATTATAGTACTGCTGTAATCAGAAGGTAGCTGGTTTGATTCTATGTTACTTTGTTTGTATTACCCGTCACTAGTTTGGTATTACTAATTTAATTAATCTTTGTCACAGGTGTACGAGGTTGCTGGGCTGGCCAATACTGACAGTTTTATCCGACAGTTCCCTGATGGCTACAGTACCATTCTGGGGGAGAGAGGAGTTACAGTGTCTGGGGGCCAGAAACAGAGGATAGCTATCGCCCGCGCTCTACTGAAAATCCCATCCATCCTCATACTAGACGAGGCTACCAGGTCAGTTGCAAGGGAAAGACTTGATCATAAAAAATGTTAAAATGTAACATGTAAATATGTAAAATGTAAAAATGTAGACGACGACGACGACGACGACGACGACGACGACGACGACGACGACGACGACGACGACGACGACGACGACGACGACGACGACGACGACGACGACGACGACGACGACGACGACGACGACGACGGTGACGACGACGGTTTTTATGTCAGCTTGGTGGTTGAGTGATTATAGTACTGCTGTACTCGCCTTGTAATCAGAAGGTAGCTGGTTTGATTCTATGTTACTTTGTTTGTATTACCTGTCACTAGTTTGGTATTACTAATTTAATTAATCTTTGTCACAGGTGTACGAGGCTGCTGGGCTGGCCAATGCTGACAGTTTTATCCGACAGTTCCCTGATGGCTACAGTACCATTTTGGGGGAGAGAGGAGTTACCGTGTCTGGGGGCCAGAAACAGAGGATAGCTATCGCCCGCGCTCTACTGAAAACCCCATCCATCCTCATACTAGACGAGGCTACCAGGTCAGTTGCAAGGGAATGACTTGATCGTAAAACATGTTAAAATGTAACATGTAAAATGTAACATGTTAAAATGTAACGTGTTAAAATGTAACATTTTAAAATGTAACATGCTTAAATGTAACGTGTTAAAATGTAACATATTAAAATGTAACATGTAAAAATGTAACATGTAAAATTGTAACCTTTTAAAATGAAACATGCTTAAAGGTAACTTGTTAAAATGTAACACATTAAAAACGTTATGAGTACTGGTATGAGTAAAAGTTTTTATGTCAGCTTGGTGGTTGAGTGATTATAGTACTGCTGTACTCGCCTTGTAATTAGAAGGTAGCTGGTTTGATTCTATGTTACTTTGTTTGTATTACCTTTCACTAGTTTGGTATTACTAATTTAATTAATCTTTGTCACAGGTGTACGAGGCTGCTGGGCTGGCCAATGCTGACAGTTTTATCCGACAGTTCCCTGATGGCTACAGTACCATTCTGGGGGAGAGAGGAGTTACCGTGTCTGGGGGCCAGAAACAGAGGATAGCTATCGCCCGCGCTCTACTGAAAACCCCATCCATCCTCATACTAGATGAGGCTACCAGGTCAGTTGCAAGGGAATGACTTGATCGTAAAACATGTTAAAATGTAACATGTAAAAATGTAACATGTGGAAATATAAGAATTTAAAATGTAACATGTTAAAATGTAACGTGTTAAAATGTAACATTTTAAAATGTAACATGCTTAAATGTAACGTGTTAAAATGTAACATATTAAAATGTAACATGTAAAAATGTAACATGTAAAATTGTAACCTTTTAAAATGTAACATGCTTAAAGGTAACTTGTTAAAATGTAACATATTAAAAACGTTATGAGTACTGGTATGAGTAAAAGTTTTTATGTCAGCTTGGTGGTTGAGTGATTATAGTACTGCTGTAATCAGAAGGTAGCTGGTTTGATTCTATGTTACTTTGTTTGTATTACCCGTCACTAGTTTGGTATTACTAATTTAATTAATCTTTGTCACAGGTGTACGAGGTTGCTGGGCTGGCCAATACTGACAGTTTTATCCGACAGTTCCCTGATGGCTACAGTACCATTCTGGGGGAGAGAGGAGTTACAGTGTCTGGGGGCCAGAAACAGAGGATAGCTATCGCCCGCGCTCTACTGAAAATCCCATCCATCCTCATACTAGACGAGGCTACCAGGTCAGTTGCAAGGGAAAGACTTGATCATAAAAAATGTTAAAATGTAACATGTAAATATGTAAAATGTAAAAATGTAGACGACGACGACGACGACGACGACGACGACGACGACGACGACGACGACGACGACGACGACGACGACGACGACGACGACGACGACGACGACGACGACGACGACGACGACGACGACGACGACGACGACGACGGTGACGACGACGGTTTTTATGTCAGCTTGGTGGTTGAGTGATTATAGTACTGCTGTACTCGCCTTGTAATCAGAAGGTAGCTGGTTTGATTCTATGTTACTTTGTTTGTATTACCTGTCACTAGTTTGGTATTACTAATTTAATTAATCTTTGTCACAGGTGTACGAGGCTGCTGGGCTGGCCAATGCTGACAGTTTTATCCGACAGTTCCCTGATGGCTACAGTACCATTTTGGGGGAGAGAGGAGTTACCGTGTCTGGGGGCCAGAAACAGAGGATAGCTATCGCCCGCGCTCTACTGAAAACCCCATCCATCCTCATACTAGACGAGGCTACCAGGTCAGTTGCAAGGGAATGACTTGATCGTAAAACATGTTAAAATGTAACATGTAAAATGTAACATGTTAAAATGTAACGTGTTAAAATGTAACATTTTAAAATGTAACATGCTTAAATGTAACGTGTTAAAATGTAACATATTAAAATGTAACATGTAAAAATGTAACATGTAAAATTGTAACCTTTTAAAATGAAACATGCTTAAAGGTAACTTGTTAAAATGTAACACATTAAAAACGTTATGAGTACTGGTATGAGTAAAAGTTTTTATGTCAGCTTGGTGGTTGAGTGATTATAGTACTGCTGTACTCGCCTTGTAATTAGAAGGTAGCTGGTTTGATTCTATGTTACTTTGTTTGTATTACCTTTCACTAGTTTGGTATTACTAATTTAATTAATCTTTGTCACAGGTGTACGAGGCTGCTGGGCTGGCCAATGCTGACAGTTTTATCGTACAGTTCCCTGATGGCTACAGTACCATTCTGGGGGAGAGAGGAGTTACCGTGTCTGGGGGCCAGAAACAGAGGATAGCTATCGCCCGCGCTCTACTGAAAACCCCATCCATCCTCATACTAGATGAGGCTACCAGGTCAGTTGCAAGGGAATGACTTGATCGTAAAACATGTTAAAATGTAACATGTAAAAATGTAACATGTGGAAATATAAGAATTTAAAATGTAACATGTTAAAATGTAACGTGTTAAAATGTAACATTTTAAAATGTAACATGCTTAAATGTAACGTGTTAAAATGTAACATATTAAAATGTAACATGTAAAAATGTAACATGTAAAATTGTAACCTTTTAAAATGTAACATGCTTAAAGGTAACTTGTTAAAATGTAACATATTAAAAACGTTATGAGTACTGGTATGAGTAAAAGTTTTTATGTCAGCTTGGTGGTTGAGTGATTATAGTACTGCTGTAATCAGAAGGTAGCTGGTTTGATTCTATGTTACTTTGTTTGTATTACCCGTCACTAGTTTGGTATTACTAATTTAATTAATCTTTGTCACAGGTGTACGAGGTTGCTGGGCTGGCCAATACTGACAGTTTTATCCGACAGTTCCCTGATGGCTACAGTACCATTCTGGGGGAGAGAGGAGTTACAGTGTCTGGGGGCCAGAAACAGAGGATAGCTATCGCCCGCGCTCTACTGAAAATCCCATCCATCCTCATACTAGACGAGGCTACCAGGTCAGTTGCAAGGGAAAGACTTGATCATAAAAAATGTTAAAATGTAACATGTAAATATGTAAAATGTAAAAATGTAGACGACGACGACGACGACGACGACGACGACGACGACGACGACGACGACGACGACGACGACGACGACGACGACGACGACGACGACGACGACGACGACGACGACGACGACGACGACGACGACGACGACGACGACGACGACGACGACGGTGACGACGACGGTTTTTATGTCAGCTTGGTGGTTGAGTGATTATAGTACTGCTGTACTCGCCTTGTAATCAGAAGGTAGCTGGTTTGATTCTATGTTACTTTGTTTGTATTACCTGTCACTAGTTTGGTATTACTAATTTAATTAATCTTTGTCACAGGTGTACGAGGCTGCTGGGCTGGCCAATGCTGACAGTTTTATCCGACAGTTCCCTGATGGCTACAGTACCATTTTGGGGGAGAGAGGAGTTACCGTGTCTGGGGGCCAGAAACAGAGGATAGCTATCGCCCGCGCTCTACTGAAAACCCCATCCATCCTCATACTAGACGAGGCTACCAGGTCAGTTGCAAGGGAATGACTTGATCGTAAAACATGTTAAAATGTAACATGTAAAATGTAACATGTTAAAATGTAACGTGTTAAAATGTAACATTTTAAAATGTAACATGCTTAAATGTAACGTGTTAAAATGTAACATATTAAAATGTAACATGTAAAAATGTAACATGTAAAATTGTAACCTTTTAAAATGAAACATGCTTAAAGGTAACTTGTTAAAATGTAACACATTAAAAACGTTATGAGTACTGGTATGAGTAAAAGTTTTTATGTCAGCTTGGTGGTTGAGTGATTATAGTACTGCTGTACTCGCCTTGTAATTAGAAGGTAGCTGGTTTGATTCTATGTTACTTTGTTTGTATTACCTTTCACTAGTTTGGTATTACTAATTTAATTAATCTTTGTCACAGGTGTACGAGGCTGCTGGGCTGGCCAATGCTGACAGTTTTATCCGACAGTTCCCTGATGGCTACAGTACCATTCTGGGGGAGAGAGGAGTTACCGTGTCTGGGGGCCAGAAACAGAGGATAGCTATCGCCCGCGCTCTACTGAAAACCCCATCCATCCTCATACTAGATGAGGCTACCAGGTCAGTTGCAAGGGAATGACTTGATCGTAAAACATGTTAAAATGTAACATGTAAAAATGTAACATGTGGAAATATAAGAATTTAAAATGTAACATGTTAAAATGTAACGTGTTAAAATGTAACATTTTAAAATGTAACATGCTTAAATGTAACGTGTTAAAATGTAACATATTAAAATGTAACATGTAAAAATGTAACATGTAAAATTGTAACCTTTTAAAATGTAACATGCTTAAAGGTAACTTGTTAAAATGTAACATATTAAAAACGTTATGAGTACTGGTATGAGTAAAAGTTTTTATGTCAGCTTGGTGGTTGAGTGATTATAGTACTGCTGTAATCAGAAGGTAGCTGGTTTGATTCTATGTTACTTTGTTTGTATTACCCGTCACTAGTTTGGTATTACTAATTTAATTAATCTTTGTCACAGGTGTACGAGGTTGCTGGGCTGGCCAATACTGACAGTTTTATCCGACAGTTCCCTGATGGCTACAGTACCATTCTGGGGGAGAGAGGAGTTACAGTGTCTGGGGGCCAGAAACAGAGGATAGCTATCGCCCGCGCTCTACTGAAAATCCCATCCATCCTCATACTAGACGAGGCTACCAGGTCAGTTGCAAGGGAAAGACTTGATCATAAAAAATGTTAAAATGTAACATGTAAATATGTAAAATGTAAAAATGTAGACGACGACGACGACGACGACGACGACGACGACGACGACGACGACGACGACGACGACGACGACGACGACGACGACGACGACGACGACGACGACGACGACGACGACGACGACGACGACGACGACGACGACGACGACGACGACGACGACGACGACGACGACGACGACGACGACGACGACGACGACGACGACGACGACGACGACGACGACGACGACGACGGTTTTTATGTCAGCTTGGTGGTTGAGTGATTATAGTACTGCTGTACTCGCCTTGTAATCAGAAGGTAGCTGGTTTGATTCTATGTTACTTTGTTTGTATTACCTGTCACTAGTTTGGTATTACTAATTTAATTAATCTTTGTCACAGGTGTACGAGGCTGCTGGGCTGGCCAATGCTGACAGTTTTATCCGACAGTTCCCTGATGGCTACAGTACCATTTTGGGGGAGAGAGAAGTTACCGTGTCTGGGGGCCAGAAACAGAGGATAGCTATCGCCCGCGCTCTACTGAAAACCCCATCCATCCTCATACTAGACGAGGCTACCAGGTCAGTTGCAAGGGAATGACTTGATCGTAAAACATGTTAAAATGTAACATGTAAAATGTAACATGTTAAAATGTAACGTGTTAAAATGTAACATTTTAAAATGTAACATGCTTAAATGTAACGTGTTAAAATGTAACATATTAAAATGTAACATGTAAAAATGTAACATGTAAAATTGTAACCTTTTAAAATGAAACATGCTTAAAGGTAACTTGTTAAAATGTAACACATTAAAAACGTTATGAGTACTGGTATGAGTAAAAGTTTTTATGTCAGCTTGGTGGTTGAGTGATTATAGTACTGCTGTACTCGCCTTGTAATTAGAAGGTAGCTGGTTTGATTCTATGTTACTTTGTTTGTATTACCTTTCACTAGTTTGGTATTACTAATTTAATTAATCTTTGTCACAGGTGTACGAGGCTGCTGGGCTGGCCAATGCTGACAGTTTTATCCGACAGTTCCCTGATGGCTACAGTACCATTCTGGGGGAGAGAGGAGTTACCGTGTCTGGGGGCCAGAAACAGAGGATAGCTATCGCCCGCGCTCTACTGAAAACCCCATCCATCCTCATACTAGATGAGGCTACCAGGTCAGTTGCAAGGGAATGACTTGATCGTAAAACATGTTAAAATGTAACATGTAAAAATGTAACATGTGGAAATATAAGAATTTAAAATGTAACATGTTAAAATGTAACGTGTTAAAATGTAACATTTTAAAATGTAACATGCTTAAATGTAACGTGTTAAAATGTAACATATTAAAATGTAACATGTAAAAATGTAACATGTAAAATTGTAACCTTTTAAAATGTAACATGCTTAAAGGTAACTTGTTAAAATGTAACATATTAAAAACGTTATGAGTACTGGTATGAGTAAAAGTTTTTATGTCAGCTTGGTGGTTGAGTGATTATAGTACTGCTGTAATCAGAAGGTAGCTGGTTTGATTCTATGTTACTTTGTTTGTATTACCCGTCACTAGTTTGGTATTACTAATTTAATTAATCTTTGTCACAGGTGTACGAGGTTGCTGGGCTGGCCAATACTGACAGTTTTATCCGACAGTTCCCTGATGGCTACAGTACCATTCTGGGGGAGAGAGGAGTTACAGTGTCTGGGGGCCAGAAACAGAGGATAGCTATCGCCCGCGCTCTACTGAAAATCCCATCCATCCTCATACTAGACGAGGCTACCAGGTCAGTTGCAAGGGAAAGACTTGATCATAAAAAATGTTAAAATGTAACATGTAAATATGTAAAATGTAAAAATGTAGACGACGACGACGACGACGACGACGACGACGACGACGACGACGACGACGACGACGACGACGACGACGACGACGACGACGACGACGACGACGACGACGACGACGACGACGACGACGACGACGACGACGACGACGACGACGACGACGACGACGACGACGACGACGACGACGACGACGACGACGACGACGACGACGACGACGACGACGACGACGACGACGACGACGACGACGACGACGACGACGACGACGACGACGACGACGACGACGACGACGACGACGACGACGACGACGACGACGACGACGACGACGACGACGACGACGACGACGACGACGACGACGACGACGACGACGGCGACGGCGACGGCGACGGCGACGACGACGACGACGACGACGGTTTTTATGTCAGCTTGGTGGTTGAGTGATTATAGTACTGCTGTACTCGCCTTGTAATCAGAAGGTAGCTGGTTTGATTCTATGTTACTTTGTTTGTATTACCTGTCACTAGTTTGGTATTACTAATTTAATTAATCTTTGTCACAGGTGTACGAGGCTGCTGGGCTGGCCAATGCTGACAGTTTTATCCGACAGTTCCCTGATGGCTACAGTACCATTTTGGGGGAGAGAGGAGTTACCGTGTCTGGGGGCCAGAAACAGAGGATAGCTATCGCCCGCGCTCTACTGAAAACCCCATCCATCCTCATACTAGACGAGGCTACCAGGTCAGTTGCAAGGGAATGACTTGATCGTAAAACATGTTAAAATGTAACATGTAAAATGTAACATGTTAAAATGTAACGTGTTAAAATGTAACATTTTAAAATGTAACATGCTTAAATGTAACGTGTTAAAATGTAACATATTAAAATGTAACATGTAAAAATGTAACATGTAAAATTGTAACCTTTTAAAATGAAACATGCTTAAAGGTAACTTGTTAAAATGTAACACATTAAAAACGTTATGAGTACTGGTATGAGTAAAAGTTTTTATGTCAGCTTGGTGGTTGAGTGATTATAGTACTGCTGTACTCGCCTTGTAATTAGAAGGTAGCTGGTTTGATTCTATGTTACTTTGTTTGTATTACCTTTCACTAGTTTGGTATTACTAATTTAATTAATCTTTGTCACAGGTGTACGAGGCTGCTGGGCTGGCCAATGCTGACAGTTTTATCCGACAGTTCCCTGATGGCTACAGTACCATTCTGGGGGAGAGAGGAGTTACCGTGTCTGGGGGCCAGAAACAGAGGATAGCTATCGCCCGCGCTCTACTGAAAACCCCATCCATCCTCATACTAGATGAGGCTACCAGGTCAGTTGCAAGGGAATGACTTGATCGTAAAACATGTTAAAATGTAACATGTAAAAATGTAACATGTGGAAATATAAGAATTTAAAATGTAACATGTTAAAATGTAACGTGTTAAAATGTAACATTTTAAAATGTAACATGCTTAAATGTAACGTGTTAAAATGTAACATATTAAAATGTAACATGTAAAAATGTAACATGTAAAATTGTAACCTTTTAAAATGTAACATGCTTAAAGGTAACTTGTTAAAATGTAACATATTAAAAACGTTATGAGTACTGGTATGAGTAAAAGTTTTTATGTCAGCTTGGTGGTTGAGTGATTATAGTACTGCTGTAATCAGAAGGTAGCTGGTTTGATTCTATGTTACTTTGTTTGTATTACCCGTCACTAGTTTGGTATTACTAATTTAATTAATCTTTGTCACAGGTGTACGAGGTTGCTGGGCTGGCCAATACTGACAGTTTTATCCGACAGTTCCCTGATGGCTACAGTACCATTCTGGGGGAGAGAGGAGTTACAGTGTCTGGGGGCCAGAAACAGAGGATAGCTATCGCCCGCGCTCTACTGAAAATCCCATCCATCCTCATACTAGACGAGGCTACCAGGTCAGTTGCAAGGGAAAGACTTGATCATAAAAAATGTTAAAATGTAACATGTAAATATGTAAAATGTAAAAATGTAGACGACGACGACGACGACGACGACGACGACGACGACGACGACGACGACGACGACGACGACGACGACGACGACGACGACGACGACGACGACGACGACGACGACGACGACGACGACGACGACGACGACGACGACGACGACGACGACGACGACGACGACGACGACGACGACGACGACGACGACGACGACGACGACGACGACGACGACGACGACGACGACGACGACGACGACGACGATGACGACGACGGTTTTTATGTCAGCTTGGTGGTTGAGTGATTATAGTACTGCTGTACTCGCCTTGTAATCAGAAGGTAGCTGGTTTGATTCTATGTTACTTTGTTTGTATTACCTGTCACTAGTTTGGTATTACTAATTTAATTAATCTTTGTCACAGGTGTACGAGGCTGCTGGGCTGGCCAATGCTGACAGTTTTATCCGACAGTTCCCTGATGGCTACAGTACCATTTTGGGGGAGAGAGGAGTTACCGTGTCTGGGGGCCAGAAACAGAGGATAGCTATCGCCCGCGCTCTACTGAAAACCCCATCCATCCTCATACTAGACGAGGCTACCAGGTCAGTTGCAAGGGAATGACTTGATCGTAAAACATGTTAAAATGTAACATGTAAAATGTAACATGTTAAAATGTAACGTGTTAAAATGTAACATTTTAAAATGTAACATGCTTAAATGTAACGTGTTAAAATGTAACATATTAAAATGTAACATGTAAAAATGTAACATGTAAAATTGTAACCTTTTAAAATGAAACATGCTTAAAGGTAACTTGTTAAAATGTAACACATTAAAAACGTTATGAGTACTGGTATGAGTAAAAGTTTTTATGTCAGCTTGGTGGTTGAGTGATTATAGTACTGCTGTACTCGCCTTGTAATTAGAAGGTAGCTGGTTTGATTCTATGTTACTTTGTTTGTATTACCTTTCACTAGTTTGGTATTACTAATTTAATTAATCTTTGTCACAGGTGTACGAGGCTGCTGGGCTGGCCAATGCTGACAGTTTTATCCGACAGTTCCCTGATGGCTACAGTACCATTCTGGGGGAGAGAGGAGTTACCGTGTCTGGGGGCCAGAAACAGAGGATAGCTATCGCCCGCGCTCTACTGAAAACCCCATCCATCCTCATACTAGATGAGGCTACCAGGTCAGTTGCAAGGGAATGACTTGATCGTAAAACATGTTAAAATGTAACATGTAAAAATGTAACATGTGGAAATATAAGAATTTAAAATGTAACATGTTAAAATGTAACGTGTTAAAATGTTACATTTTAAAATGTAACATGCTTAAATGTAACGTGTTAAAATGTAACATATTAAAATGTAACATGTAAAAATGTAACATGTAAAATTGTAACCTTTTAAAATGTAACATGCTTAAAGGTAACTTGTTAAAATGTAACATATTAAAAACGTTATGAGTACTGGTATGAGTAAAAGTTTTTATGTCAGCTTGGTGGTTGAGTGATTATAGTACTGCTGTAATCAGAAGGTAGCTGGTTTGATTCTATGTTACTTTGTTTGTATTACCCGTCACTAGTTTGGTATTACTAATTTAATTAATCTTTGTCACAGGTGTACGAGGTTGCTGGGCTGGCCAATACTGACAGTTTTATCCGACAGTTCCCTGATGGCTACAGTACCATTCTGGGGGAGAGAGGAGTTACAGTGTCTGGGGGCCAGAAACAGAGGATAGCTATCGCCCGCGCTCTACTGAAAATCCCATCCATCCTTATACTAGACGAGGCTACCAGGTCAGTTGCAAGGGAAAGACTTGATCATAAAAAATGTTAAAATGTAACATGTAAATATGTAAAATGTAAAAATGTAGACGACGACGACGACGACGACGACGACGACGACGACGACGACGACGACGACGACGACGACGACGACGACGACGACGACGACGACGACGACGACGGTTTTTATGTCAGCTTGGTGGTTGAGTGATTATAGTACTGCTGTACTCGCCTTGTAATCAGAAGGTAGCTGGTTTGATTCTATGTTACTTTGTTTGTATTACCTGTCACTAGTTTGGTATTACTAATTTAATTAATCTTTGTCACAGGTGTACGAGGCTGCTGGGCTGGCCAATGCTGACAGTTTTATCCGACAGTTCCCTGATGGCTACAGTACCATTTTGGGGGAGAGAGGAGTTACCGTGTCTGGGGGCCAGAAACAGAGGATAGCTATCGCCCGCGCTCTACTGAAAACCCCATCCATCCTCATACTAGACGAGGCTACCAGGTCAGTTGCAAGGGAATGACTTGATCGTAAAACATGTTAAAATGTAACATGTAAAATGTAACATGTTAAAATGTAACGTGTTAAAATGTAACATTTTAAAATGTAACATGCTTAAATGTAACGTGTTAAAATGTAACATATTAAAATGTAACATGTAAAAATGTAACATGTAAAATTGTAACCTTTTAAAATGAAACATGCTTAAAGGTAACTTGTTAAAATGTAACACATTAAAAACGTTATGAGTACTGGTATGAGTAAAAGTTTTTATGTCAGCTTGGTGGTTGAGTGATTATAGTACTGCTGTACTCGCCTTGTAATTAGAAGGTAGCTGGTTTGATTCTATGTTACTTTGTTTGTATTACCTTTCACTAGTTTGGTATTACTAATTTAATTAATCTTTGTCACAGGTGTACGAGGCTGCTGGGCTGGCCAATGCTGACAGTTTTATCCGACAGTTCCCTGATGGCTACAGTACCATTCTGGGGGAGAGAGGAGTTACCGTGTCTGGGGGCCAGAAACAGAGGATAGCTATCGCCCGCGCTCTACTGAAAACCCCATCCATCCTCATACTAGATGAGGCTACCAGGTCAGTTGCAAGGGAATGACTTGATCATAAAAAATGTTAAAATGTAACATGTAAATATGTAAAATGTAAAAATGTAGACGACGACGACGACGACGACGACGACGACGACGACGACGACGACGACGACGACGACGACGACGACGACGACGACGACGACGACGACGACGACGACGACGACGACGACGACGACGACGACGACGACGACGACGACGACGACGACGACGACGACGACGACGACGACGACGACGACGACGACGACGACGACGACGACGACGACGACGACGACGACGACGACGACGACGACGACGACGACGACGACGACGACGACGACGACGACGACGACGACGACGACGACGACGACGACGACGACGACGACGACGACGACGACGACGACGACGACGACGACGACGACGTCGACGACGACGACGACGACGACGACGACGACGACGACGACGACGACGGTTTTTATGTCAGCTTGGTGGTTGAGTGATTATAGTACTGCTGTACTCGCCTTGTAATCAGAAGGTAGCTGGTTTGATTATATGTTACTTTGTTTGTATTACCTGTCACTAGTTTGGTATTACTAATTTAATTAATCTTTGTCACAGGTGTACGAGGCTGCTGGGCTGGCCAATGCGCTGGCCAATGCTGACAGTTTTATCCGACAGTTCCCTGATGGCTACAGTACCATTTTGGGGGAGAGAGGAGTTACCGTGTCTGGGGGCCAGAAACAGAGGATAGCTATCGCCCGCGCTCTACTGAAAACCCCATCCATCCTCATACTAGACGAGGCTACCAGGTCAGTTGCAAGGGAATGACTTGATCGTAAAACATGTTAAAATGTAACATGTAAAATGTAACATGTTAAAATGTAACGTGTTAAAATGTAACATTTTAAAATGTAACATGCTTAAATGTAACGTGTTAAAATGTAACATATTAAAATGTAACATGTAAAAATGTAACATGTAAAATTGTAACCTTTTAAAATGAAACATGCTTAAAGGTAACTTGTTAAAATGTAACACATTAAAAACGTTATGAGTACTGGTATGAGTAAAAGTTTTTATGTCAGCTTGGTGGTTGAGTGATTATAGTACTGCTGTACTCGCCTTGTAATTAGAAGGTAGCTGGTTTGATTCTATGTTACTTTGTTTGTATTACCTTTCACTAGTTTGGTATTACTAATTTAATTAATCTTTGTCACAGGTGTACGAGGCTGCTGGGCTGGCCAATGCTGACAGTTTTATCCGACAGTTCCCTGATGGCTACAGTACCATTCTGGGGGAGAGAGGAGTTACCGTGTCTGGGGGCCAGAAACAGAGGATAGCTATCGCCCGCGCTCTACTGAAAACCCCATCCATCCTCATACTAGATGAGGCTACCAGGTCAGTTGCAAGGGAATGACTTGATCGTAAAACATGTTAAAATGTAACATGTAAAAATGTAACATGTGGAAATATAAGAATTTAAAATGTAACATGTTAAAATGTAACGTGTTAAAATGTAACATTTTAAAATGTAACATGCTTAAATGTAACGTGTTAAAATGTAACATATTAAAATGTAACATGTAAAAATGTAACATGTAAAATTGTAACCTTTTAAAATGTAACATGCTTAAAGGTAACTTGTTAAAATGTAACATATTAAAAACGTTATGAGTACTGGTATGAGTAAAAGTTTTTATGTCAGCTTGGTGGTTGAGTGATTATAGTACTGCTGTAATCAGAAGGTAGCTGGTTTGATTCTATGTTACTTTGTTTGTATTACCCGTCACTAGTTTGGTATTACTAATTTAATTAATCTTTGTCACAGGTGTACGAGGTTGCTGGGCTGGCCAATACTGACAGTTTTATCCGACAGTTCCCTGATGGCTACAGTACCATTCTGGGGGAGAGAGGAGTTACAGTGTCTGGGGGCCAGAAACAGAGGATAGCTATCGCCCGCGCTCTACTGAAAATCCCATCCATCCTCATAATAGACGAGGCTACCAGGTCAGTTGCAAGGGAAAGACTTGATCATAAAAAATGTTAAAATGTAACATGTAAATATGTAAAATGTAAAAATGTAGACGACGACGACGACGACGACGACGACGACGACGACGACGACGACGACGACGACGACGACGACGACGACGACGACGACGACGACGACGACGACGACGACGACGACGACGACGACGACGACGACGACGACGACGACGACGACGACGACGACGACGACGACGACGACGACGACGACGACGACGACGACGACGACGACGACGACGACGACGACGACGACGACGACGACGACGACGACGACGACGACGACGACGACGACGACGACGACGACGACGACGACGACGACGACGACGACGACGACGACGACGACGACGACGACGACGACGACGACGACGACGACGACGACGACGACGACGACGACGGTTTTTATGTCAGCTTGGTGGTTGAGTGATTATAGTACTGCTGTACTCGCCTTGTAATCAGAAGGTAGCTGGTTTGATTCTATGTTACTTTGTTTGTATTACCTGTCACTAGTTTGGTATTACTAATTTAATTAATCTTTGTCACAGGTGTACGAGGCTGCTGGGCTGGCCAATGCTGACAGTTTTATCCGACAGTTCCCTGATGGCTACAGTACCATTTTGGGGGAGAGAGGAGTTACCGTGTCTGGGGGCCAGAAACAGAGGATAGCTATCGCCCGCGCTCTACTGAAAACCCCATCCATCCTCATACTAGACGAGGCTACCAGGTCAGTTGCAAGGGAATGACTTGATCGTAAAACATGTTAAAATGTAACATGTAAAATGTAACATGTTAAAATGTAACGTGTTAAAATGTAACATTTTAAAATGTAACATGCTTAAATGTAACGTGTTAAAATGTAACATATTAAAATGTAACATGTAAAAATGTAACATGTAAAATTGTAACCTTTTAAAATGAAACATGCTTAAAGGTAACTTGTTAAAATGTAACACATTAAAAACGTTATGAGTACTGGTATGAGTAAAAGTTTTTATGTCAGCTTGGTGGTTGAGTGATTATAGTACTGCTGTACTCGCCTTGTAATTAGAAGGTAGCTGGTTTGATTCTATGTTACTTTGTTTGTATTACCTTTCACTAGTTTGGTATTACTAATTTAATTAATCTTTGTCACAGGTGTACGAGGCTGCTGGGCTGGCCAATGCTGACAGTTTTATCCGACAGTTCCCTGATGGCTACAGTACCATTCTGGGGGAGAGAGGAGTTACCGTGTCTGGGGGCCAGAAACAGAGGATAGCTATCGCCCGCGCTCTACTGAAAACCCCATCCATCCTCATACTAGATGAGGCTACCAGGTCAGTTGCAAGGGAATGACTTGATCGTAAAACATGTTAAAATGTAACATGTAAAAATGTAACATGTGGAAATATAAGAATTTAAAATGTAACATGTTAAAATGTAACGTGTTAAAATGTAACATTTTAAAATGTAACATGCTTAAATGTAACGTGTTAAAATGTAACATATTAAAATGTAACATGTAAAAATGTAACATGTAAAATTGTAACCTTTTAAAATGTAACATGCTTAAAGGTAACTTGTTAAAATGTAACATATTAAAAACGTTATGAGTACTGGTATGAGTAAAAGTTTTTATGTCAGCTTGGTGGTTGAGTGATTATAGTACTGCTGTAATCAGAAGGTAGCTGGTTTGATTCTTTGTATTACCCATCACTAGTTTGGTATTACTAATTTAATTAATCTTTGTCACAGGTGTACGAGGTTGCTGGGCTGGCCAATACTGACAGTTTTATCCGACAGTTCCCTGATGGCTACAGTACCATTCTGGGGGAGAGAGGAGTTACAGTGTCTGGGGGCCAGAAACAGAGGATAGCTATCGCCCGCGCTCTACTGAAAATCCCATCCATCCTCATACTAGACGAGGCTACCAGGTCAGTTGCAAGGGAAAGACTTGATCATAAAAAATGTTAAAATGTAACATGTAAATATGTAAAATGTAAAAATGTAGACGACGACGACGACGACGACGACGACGACGACGACGACGACGACGGTTTTTATGTCAGCTTGGTGGTTGAGTGATTATAGTACTGCTGTACTCGCCTTGTAATCAGAAGGTAGCTGGTTTGATTCTATGTTACTTTGTTTGTATTACCTGTCACTAGTTTGGTATTACTAATTTAATTAATCTTTGTCACAGGTGTACGAGGCTGCTGGGCTGGCCAATGCTGACAGTTTTATCCGACAGTTCCCTGATGGCTACAGTACCATTTTGGGGGAGAGAGGAGTTACCGTGTCTGGGGGCCAGAAACAGAGGATAGCTATCGCCCGCGCTCTACTGAAAACCCCATCCATCATCATACTAGACGAGGCTACCAGGTCAGTTGCAAGGGAATGACTTGATCGTAAAACATGTTAAAATGTAACATGTAAAATGTAACATGTTAAAATGTAACGTGTTAAAATGTAACATTTTAAAATGTAACATGCTTAAATGTAACGTGTTAAAATGTAACATATTAAAATGTAACATGTAAAAATGTAACATGTAAAATTGTAACCTTTTAAAATGAAACATGCTTAAAGGTAACTTGTTAAAATGTAACACATTAAAAACGTTATGAGTACTGGTATGAGTAAAAGTTTTTATGTCAGCTTGGTGGTTGAGTGATTATAGTACTGCTGTACTCGCCTTGTAATTAGAAGGTAGCTGGTTTGATTCTATGTTACTTTGTTTGTATTACCTTTCACTAGTTTGGTATTACTAATTTAATTAATCTTTGTCACAGGTGTACGAGGCTGCTGGGCTGGCCAATGCTGACAGTTTTATCCGACAGTTCCCTGATGGCTACAGTACCATTCTGGGGGAGAGAGGAGTTACCGTGTCTGGGGGCCAGAAACAGAGGATAGCTATCGCCCGCGCTCTACTGAAAACCCCATCCATCCTCATACTAGATGAGGCTACCAGGTCAGTTGCAAGGGAATGACTTGATCGTAAAACATGTTAAAATGTAACATGTAAAAATGTAACATGTGGAAATATAAGAATTTAAAATGTAACATGTTAAAATGTAACGTGTTAAAATGTAACATTTTAAAATGTAACATGCTTAAATGTAACGTGTTAAAATGTAACATATTAAAATGTAACATGTAAAAATGTAACATGTAAAATTGTAACCTTTTAAAATGTAACATGCTTAAAGGTAACTTGTTAAAATGTAACATATTAAAAACGTTATGAGTACTGGTATGAGTAAAAGTTTTTATGTCAGCTTGGTGGTTGAGTGATTATAGTACTGCTGTAATCAGAAGGTAGCTGGTTTGATTCTATGTTACTTTGTTTGTATTACCCGTCACTAGTTTGGTATTACTAATTTAATTAATCTTTGTCACAGGTGTACGAGGTTGCTGGGCTGGCCAATACTGACAGTTTTATCCGACAGTTCCCTGATGGCTACAGTACCATTCTGGGGGAGAGAGGAGTTACAGTGTCTGGGGGCCAGAAACAGAGGATAGCTATCGCCCGCGCTCTACTGAAAATCCCATCCATCCTCATACTAGACGAGGCTACCAGGTCAGTTGCAAGGGAAAGACTTGATCATAAAAAATGTTAAAATGTAACATGTAAATATGTAAAATGTAAAAATGTAGACGACGACGACGACGACGACGACGACGACGACGACGACGACGACGACGACGACGACGACGACGACGACGACGACGACGACGACGACGACGACGACGACGACGACGACGACGACGACGACGACGACGACGACGACGACGACGACGACGACGACGACGACGACGACGACGACGACGACGACGACGACGACGACGACGACGACGACGACGGCGACGGCGACGACGACGACGACGACGACGACGACGACGACGACGACGACGACGGTTTTTATGTCAGCTTGGTGGTTGAGTGATTATAGTACTGCTGTACTCGCCTTGTAATCAGAAGGTAGCTGGTTTGATTCTATGTTACTTTGTTTGTATTACCTGTCACTAGTTTGGTATTACTAATTTAATTAATCTTTGTCACAGGTGTACGAGGCTGCTGGGCTGGCCAATGCTGACAGTTTTATCCGACAGTTCCCTGATGGCTACAGTACCATTTTGGGGGAGAGAGGAGTTACCGTGTCTGGGGGCCAGAAACAGAGGATAGCTATCGCCCGCGCTCTACTGAAAACCCCATCCATCCTCATACTAGACGAGGCTACCAGGTCAGTTGCAAGGGAATGACTTGATCGTAAAACATGTTAAAATGTAACATGTAAAATGTAACATGTTAAAATGTAACGTGTTAAAATGTAACATTTTAAAATGTAACATGCTTAAATGTAACGTGTTAAAATGTAACATATTAAAATGTAACATGTAAAAATGTAACATGTAAAATTGTAACCTTTTAAAATGAAACATGCTTAAAGGTAACTTGTTAAAATGTAACACATTAAAAACGTTATGAGTACTGGTATGAGTAAAAGTTTTTATGTCAGCTTGGTGGTTGAGTGATTATAGTACTGCTGTACTCGCCTTGTAATTAGAAGGTAGCTGGTTTGATTCTATGTTACTTTGTTTGTATTACCTTTCACTAGTTTGGTATTACTAATTTAATTAATCTTTGTCACAGGTGTACGAGGCTGCTGGGCTGGCCAATGCTGACAGTTTTATCCGACAGTTCCCTGATGGCTACAGTACCATTCTGGGGGAGAGAGGAGTTACCGTGTCTGGGGGCCAGAAACAGAGGATAGCTATCGCCCGCGCTCTACTGAAAACCCCATCCATCCTCATACTAGATGAGGCTACCAGGTCAGTTGCAAGGGAATGACTTGATCGTAAAACATGTTAAAATGTAACATGTAAAAATGTAACATGTGGAAATATAAGAATTTAAAATGTAACATGTTAAAATGTAACGTGTTAAAATGTAACATTTTAAAATGTAACATGCTTAAATGTAACGTGTTAAAATGTAACATATTAAAATGTAACATGTAAAAATGTAACATGTAAAATTGTAACCTTTTAAAATGTAACATGCTTAAAGGTAACTTGTTAAAATGTAACATATTAAAAACGTTATGAGTACTGGTATGAGTAAAAGTTTTTATGTCAGCTTGGTGGTTGAGTGATTATAGTACTAGTTTGGTATTACTAATTTAATTAATCTTTGTCACAGGTGTACGAGGTTGCTGGGCTGGCCAATACTGACAGTTTTATCCGACAGTTCCCTGATGGCTACAGTACCATTCTGGGGGAGAGAGGAGTTACAGTGTCTGGGGGCCAGAAACAGAGGATAGCTATCGCCCGCGCTCTACTGAAAATCCCATCCATCCTCATACTAGACGAGGCTACCAGGTCAGTTGCAAGGGAAAGACTTGATCATAAAAAATGTTAAAATGTAACATGTAAATATGTAAAATGTAAAAATGTAGACGACGACGACGACGACGACGACGACGACGACGACGACGACGACGACGACGACGACGACGACGACGACGACGACGACGACGACGACGACGACGACGACGACGACGACGACGACGACGACGACGACGACGACGACGACGACGACGACGACGACGACGACGACGACGACGACGACGACGACGACGACGACGACGACGACGACGACGACGACGACGACGACGACGACGACGACGACGACGACGACGACGACGACGACGACGACGACGACGACGACGACGACGACGACGACGACGACGACGACGACGACGACGACGACGACGACGACGACGACGACGACGACGACGACGACGACGACGACGACGACGACGACGACGACGACGACGACGACGACGACGACGACGACGACGACGACGACGACGACGACGACGACGACGACGACGACGACGACGACGACGACGACGACGACGACGACGACGACGACGACGACGACGACGACGACGACGACGACGACGACGACGACGACGACGACGACGACGACGACGACGACGACGACGACGACGACGACGACGACGACGACGACGACGACGACGACGACGACGACGACGACGACGGCGACGGCGACGGCGACGACGACGACGACGACGACGACGACGACGACGACGACGACGACGGTTTTTATGTCAGCTTGGTGGTTGAGTGATTATAGTACTGCTGTACTCGCCTTGTAATCAGAAGGTAGCTGGTTTGATTCTATGTTACTTTGTTTGTATTACCTGTCACTAGTTTGGTATTACTAATTTAATTAATCTTTGTCACAGGTGTACGAGGCTGCTGGGCTGGCCAATGCTGACAGTTTTATCCGACAGTTCCCTGATGGCTACAGTACCATTTTGGGGGAGAGAGGAGTTACCGTGTCTGGGGGCCAGAAACAGAGGATAGCTATCGCCCGCGCTCTACTGAAAACCCCATCCATCCTCATACTAGACGAGGCTACCAGGTCAGTTGCAAGGGAATGACTTGATCGTAAAACATGTTAAAATGTAACATGTAAAATGTAACATGTTAAAATGTAACGTGTTAAAATGTAACATTTTAAAATGTAACATGCTTAAATGTAACGTGTTAAAATGTAAAATATTAAAATGTAACATGTAAAAATGTAACATGTAAAATTGTAACCTTTTAAAATGAAACATGCTTAAAGGTAACTTGTTAAAATGTAACACATTAAAAACGTTATGAGTACTGGTATGAGTAAAAGTTTTTATGTCAGCTTGGTGGTTGAGTGATTATAGTACTGCTGTACTCGCCTTGTAATTAGAAGGTAGCTGGTTTGATTCTATGTTACTTTATTACCTTTCACTAGTTTGGTATTACTAATTTAATTAATCTTTGTCACAGGTGTACGAGGCTGCTGGGCTGGCCAATGCTGACAGTTTTATCCGACAGTTCCCTGATGGCTACAGTACCATTCTGGGGGAGAGAGGAGTTACCGTGTCTGGGGGCCAGAAACAGAGGATAGCTATCGCCCGCGCTCTACTGAAAACCCCATCCATCCTCATACTAGATGAGGCTACCAGGTCAGTTGCAAGGGAATGACTTGATCGTAAAACATGTTAAAATGTAACATGTAAAAATGTAACATGTGGAAATATAAGAATTTAAAATGTAACATGTTAAAATGTAACGTGTTAAAATGTAACATTTTAAAATGTAACATGCTTAAATGTAACGTGTTAAAATGTAACATATTAAAATGTAACATGTAAAAATGTAACATGTAAAATTGTAACCTTTTAAAATGTAACATGCTTAAAGGTAACTTGTTAAAATGTAACATATTAAAAACGTTATGAGTACTGGTATGAGTAAAAGTTTTTATGTCAGCTTGGTGGTTGAGTGATTATAGTACTGCTGTAATCAGAAGGTAGCTGGTTTGATTCTATGTTACTTTGTTTGTATTACCCGTCACTAGTTTGGTATTACTAATTTAATTAATCTTTGTCACAGGTGTACGAGGTTGCTGGGCTGGCCAATACTGACAGTTTTATCCGACAGTTCCCTGATGGCTACAGTACCATTCTGGGGGAGAGAGGAGTTACAGTGTCTGGGGGCCAGAAACAGAGGATAGCTATCGCCCGCGCTCTACTGAAAATCCCATCCATCCTCATACTAGACGAGGCTACCAGGTCAGTTGCAAGGGAAAGACTTGATCATAAAAAATGTTAAAATGTAACATGTAAATATGTAAAATGTAAAAATGTAGACGACGACGACGACGACGACGACGACGACGACGACGACGACGACGACGACGACGACGACGACGACGACGACGACGACGACGACGACGACGACGACGACGACGACGACGACGACGACGACGACGACGACGACGACGACGACGACGACGACGACGACGACGACGACGACGACGACGACGACGACGACGACGACGACGACGACGACGACGACGACGACGACGACGACGACGACGGTTTTTATGTCAGCTTGGTGGTTGAGTGATTATAGTACTGCTGTACTCGCCTTGTAATCAGAAGGTAGCTGGTTTGATTCTATGTTACTTTGTTTGTATTACCTGTCACTAGTTTGGTATTACTAATTTAATTAATCTTTGTCACAGGTGTACGAGGCTGCTGGGCTGGCCAATGCTGACAGTTTTATCCGACAGTTCCCTGATGGCTACAGTACCATTTTGGGGGAGAGAGGAGTTACCGTGTCTGGGGGCCAGAAACAGAGGATAGCTATCGCCCGCGCTCTACTGAAAACCCCATCCATCCTCATACTAGACGAGGCTACCAGGTCAGTTGCAAGGGAATGACTTGATCGTAAAACATGTTAAAATGTAACATGTAAAATGTAACATGTTAAAATGTAACGTGTTAAAATGTAACATTTTAAAATGTAACATGCTTAAATGTAACGTGTTAAAATGTAACATATTAAAATGTAACATGTAAAAATGTAACATGTAAAATTGTAACCTTTTAAAATGAAACATGCTTAAAGGTAACTTGTTAAAATGTAACACATTAAAAACGTTATGAGTACTGGTATGAGTAAAAGTTTTTATGTCAGCTTGGTGGTTGAGTGATTATAGTACTGCTGTACTCGCCTTGTAATTAGAAGGTAGCTGGTTTGATTCTATGTTACTTTGTTTGTATTACCTTTCACTAGTTTGGTATTACTAATTTAATTAATCTTTGTCACAGGTGTACGAGGCTGCTAGGCTGGCCAATGCTGACAGTTTTATCCGACAGTTCCCTGATGGCTACAGTACCATTCTGGGGGAGAGAGGAGTTACCGTGTCTGGGGGCCAGAAACAGAGGATAGCTATCGCCCGCGCTCTACTGAAAACCCCATCCATCCTCATACTAGATGAGGCTACCAGGTCAGTTGCAAGGGAATGACTTGATCGTAAAACATGTTAAAATGTAACATGTAAAAATGTAACATGTGGAAATATAAGAATTTAAAATGTAACATGTTAAAATGTAACGTGTTAAAATGTAACATTTTAAAATGTAACATGCTTAAATGTAACGTGTTAAAATGTAACATATTAAAATGTAACATGTAAAAATGTAACATGTAAAATTGTAACCTTTTAAAATGTAACATGCTTAAAGGTAACTTGTTAAAATGTAACATATTAAAAACGTTATGAGTACTGGTATGAGTAAAAGTTTTTATGTCAGCTTGGTGGTTGAGTGATTATAGTACTGCTGTAATCAGAAGGTAGCTGGTTTGATTCTATGTTACTTTGTTTGTATTACCCGTCACTAGTTTGGTATTACTAATTTAATTAATCTTTGTCACAGGTGTACGAGGTTGCTGGGCTGGCCAATACTGACAGTTTTATCCGACAGTTCCCTGATGGCTACAGTACCATTCTGGGGGAGAGAGGAGTTACAGTGTCTGGGGGCCAGAAACAGAGGATAGCTATCGCCCGCGCTCTACTGAAAATCCCATCCATCCTCATACTAGACGAGGCTACCAGGTCAGTTGCAAGGGAAAGACTTGATCATAAAAAATGTTAAAATGTAACATGTAAATATGTAAAATGTAAAAATGTAGACGACGACGACGACGACGACGACGACGACGACGACGACGACGACGACGACGACGACGACGACGACGACGACGACGACGACGACGACGACGACGACGACGACGACGACGACGACGACGACGACGACGACGACGACGACGACGACGACGACGACGACGACGACGACGACGACGACGACGACGACGACGACGACGACGACGACGACGACGACGACGACGACGACGACGACGACGACGACGACGACGACGACGACGACGACGACGACGACGACGACGACGACGACGACGACGACGACGACGACGACGACGACGACGACGACGACGACGACGACGACGACGACGACGACGACGACGACGACGACGACGACGACGACGACGACGACGACGACGACGACGACGACGACGACGACGACGACGACGACGACGACGACGACGACGACGACGACGACGACGACGACGACGACGACGACGACGACGACGACGACGACGACGACGACGACGACGACGACGACGACGACGACGACGACGACGACGACGACGACGACGACGACGACGACGACGACGACGACGGTTTTTATGTCAGCTTGGTGGTTGAGTGATTATAGTCCTGCTGTACTCGCCTTGTAATCAGAAGGTAGCTGGTTTGATTCTATGTTACTTTGTTTGTATTACCTGTCACTAGTTTGGTATTACTAATTTAATTAATCTTTGTCACAGGTGTACGAGGCTGCTGGGCTGGCCAATGCTGACAGTTTTATCCGACAGTTCCCTGATGGCTACAGTACCATTTTGGGGGAGAGAGGAGTTACCGTGTCTGGGGGCCAGAAACAGAGGATAGCTATCGCCCGCGCTCTACTGAAAACCCCATCCATCCTCATACTAGACGAGGCTACCAGGTCAGTTGCAAGGGAATGACTTGATCGTAAAACATGTTAAAATGTAACATGTAAAATGTAACATGTTAAAATGTAACGTGTTAAAATGTAACATTTTAAAATGTAACATGCTTAAATGTAACGTGTTAAAATGTAACATATTAAAATGTAACATGTAAAAATGTAACATGTAAAATTGTAACCTTTTAAAATGAAACATGCTTAAAGGTAACTTGTTAAAATGTAACACATTAAAAACGTTATGAGTACTGGTATGAGTAAAAGTTTTTATGTCAGCTTGGTGGTTGAGTGATTATAGTACTGCTGTACTCGCCTTGTAATTAGAAGGTAGCTGGTTTGATTCTATGTTACTTTGTTTGTATTACCTTTCACTAGTTTGGTATTACTAATTTAATTAATCTTTGTCACAGGTGTACGAGGCTGCTAGGCTGGCCAATGCTGACAGTTTTATCCGACAGTTCCCTGATGGCTACAGTACCATTCTGGGGGAGAGAGGAGTTACCGTGTCTGGGGGCCAGAAACAGAGGATAGCTATCGCCCGCGCTCTACTGAAAACCCCATCCATCCTCATACTAGATGAGGCTACCAGGTCAGTTGCAAGGGAATGACTTGATCGTAAAACATGTTAAAATGTAACATGTAAAAATGTAACATGTGGAAATATAAGAATTTAAAATGTAACATGTTAAAATGTAACGTGTTAAAATGTAACATTTTAAAATTAAAATGTAACATGCTTAAATGTAACGTGTTAAAATGTAACATATTAAAATGTAACATGTAAAAATGTAACATGTAAAATTGTAACCTTTTAAAATGTAACATGCTTAAAGGTAACTTGTTAAAATGTAACATATTAAAAACGTTATGAGTACTGGTATGAGTAAAAGTTTTTATGTCAGCTTGGTGGTTGAGTGATTATAGTACTGCTGTAATCAGAAGGTAGCTGGTTTGATTCTATGTTACTTTGTTTGTATTACCCGTCACTAGTTTGGTATTACTAATTTAATTAATCTTTGTCACAGGTGTACGAGGTTGCTGGGCTGGCCAATACTGACAGTTTTATCCGACAGTTCCCTGATGGCTACAGTACCATTCTGGGGGAGAGAGGAGTTACAGTGTCTGGGGGCCAGAAACAGAGGATAGCTATCGCCCGCGCTCTACTGAAAATCCCATCCATCCTCATACTAGACGAGGCTACCAGGTCAGTTGCAAGGGAAAGACTTGATCATAAAAATGTTAAAATGTAACATGTAAATATGTAAAATGTAAAAATGTAGACGACGACGACGACGACGACGACGACGACGACGACGACGACGACGACGACGACGACGACGACGACGACGACGACGACGACGACGACGACGACGACGACGACGACGACGACGACGACGACGACGACGACGACGACGACGACGACGACGACGACGACGACGACGACGACGACGACGACGACGACGACGACGACGACGACGACGACGACGACGACGACGACGACGACGACGACGACGACGACGACGACGACGACGACGACGACGACGACGACGACGACGACGACGACGACGACGACGACGACGACGACGACGACGACGACGACGACGACGACGACGACGACGACGACGACGACGACGACGACGACGACGACGACGACGACGACGACGACGACGACGACGACGACGACGACGACGACGACGACGACGACGACGACGACGACGACGACGACGACGACGACGACGACGACGACGACGACGACGACGACGACGACGACGACGACGACGACGACGACGACGACGACGACGACGACGACGACGACGACGACGACGACGACGACGACGACGACGACGACGACGACGACGACGGTTTTTATGTCAGCTTGGTGGTTGAGTGATTATAGTACTGCTGTACTCGCCTTGTAATCAGAAGGTAGCTGGTTTGATTCTATGTTACTTTGTTTGTATTACCTTTCACTAGTTTGGTATTACTAATTTAATTAATCTTTGTCACAGGTGTACGAGGCTGCTGGGCTGGCCAATGCTGACAGTTTTATCCGACAGTTCCCTGATGGCTACAGTACCATTCTGGGGGAGAGAGGAGTTACCGTGTCTGGGGGCCAGAAACAGAGGATAGCTATCGCCCGCGCTCTACTGAAAACCCCATCCATCCTCATACTAGATGAGGCTACCAGGTCAGTTGCAAGGGAATGACTTGATCGTAAAACATGTTAAAATGTAACATGTAAAAATGTAACATGTGGAAATATAAGAATTTAAAATGTAACATGTTAAAATGTAACGTGTTAAAATGTAACATTTTAAAATGTAACATGCTTAAATGTAACGTGTTAAAATGTAACATATTAAAATGTAACATGTAAAAATGTAACATGTAAAATTGTAACCTTTTAAAATGTAACATGCTTAAAGGTAACTTGTTAAAATGTAACATATTAAAAACGTTATGAGTACTGGTATGAGTAAAAGTTTTTATGTCAGCTTGGTGGTTGAGTGATTATAGTACTGCTGTAATCAGAAGGTAGCTGGTTTGATTCTATGTTACTTTGTTTGTATTACCCGTCACTAGTTTGGTATTACTAATTTAATTAATCTTTGTCACAGGTGTACGAGGTTGCTGGGCTGGCCAATACTGACAGTTTTATCCGACAGTTCCCTGATGGCTACAGTACCATTCTGGGGGAGAGAGGAGTTACAGTGTCTGGGGGCCAGAAACAGAGGATAGCTATCGCCCGCGCTCTACTGAAAATCCCATCCATCCTCATACTAGACGAGGCTACCAGGTCAGTTGCAAGGGAAAGACTTGATCATAAAAAATGTTAAAATGTAACATGTAAATATGTAAAATGTAAAAATGTAGACGACGACGACGACGACGACGACGACGACGACGACGACGACGACGACGACGACGACGACGACGACGACGACGACGACGACGACGACGACGACGACGACGACGACGACGACGACGACGACGACGACGACGACGACGACGACGACGACGACGACGACGACGACGACGACGACGACGACGACGACGACGACGACGACGACGACGACGACGACGACGACGACGACGACGACGACGACGACGACGACGACGACGACGACGGTTTTTAGACGACGACGACGACGACGACGACGACGACGACGGTTTTTATGTCAGCTTGGTGGTTGAGTGATTATAGTACTGCTGTACTCGCCTTGTAATCAGAAGGTAGCTGGTTTGATTCTATGTTACTTTGTTTGTATTACCTGTCACTAGTTTGGTATTACTAATTTAATTAATCTTTGTCACAGGTGTACGAGGCTGCTGGGCTGGCCAATGCTGACAGTTTTATCCGACAGTTCCCTGATGGCTACAGTACCATTTTGGGGGAGAGAGGAGTTACCGTGTCTGGGGGCCAGAAACAGAGGATAGCTATCGCCCGCGCTCTACTGAAAACCCCATCCATCCTCATACTAGACGAGGCTACCAGGTCAGTTGCAAGGGAATGACTTGATCGTAAAACATGTTAAAATGTAACATGTAAAATGTAACATGTTAAAATGTAACGTGTTAAAATGTAACATTTTAAAATGTAACATGCTTAAATGTAACGTGTTAAAATGTAACATATTAAAATGTAACATGTAAAAATGTAACATGTAAAATTGTAACCTTTTAAAATGAAACATGCTTAAAGGTAACTTGTTAAAATGTAACACATTAAAAACGTTATGAGTACTGGTATGAGTAAAAGTTTTTATGTCAGCTTGGTGGTTGAGTGATTATAGTACTGCTGTACTCGCCTTGTAATTAGAAGGTAGCTGGTTTGATTCTATGTTACTTTGTTTGTATTACCTTTCACTAGTTTGGTATTACTAATTTAATTAATCTTTGTCACAGGTGTACGAGGCTGCTGGGCTGGCCAATGCTGACAGTTTTATCCGACAGTTCCCTGATGGCTACAGTACCATTCTGGGGGAGAGAGGAGTTACCGTGTCTGGGGGCCAGAAACAGAGGATAGCTATCGCCCGCGCTCTACTGAAAACCCCATCCATCCTCATACTAGATGAGGCTACCAGGTCAGTTGCAAGGGAATGACTTGATCGTAAAACATGTTAAAATGTAACATGTAAAAATGTAACATGTGGAAATATAAGAATTTAAAATGTAACATGTTAAAATGTAACGTGTTAAAATGTAACATTTTAAAATGTAACATGCTTAAATGTAACGTGTTAAAATGTAACATATTAAAATGTAACATGTAAAAATGTAACATGTAAAATTGTAACCTTTTAAAATGTAACATGCTTAAAGGTAACTTGTTAAAATGTAACATATTAAAAACGTTATGAGTACTGGTATGAGTAAAAGTTTTTATGTCAGCTTGGTGGTTGAGTGATTATAGTACTGCTGTAATCAGAAGGTAGCTGGTTTGATTCTATGTTACTTTGTTTGTATTACCCGTCACTAGTTTGGTATTACTAATTTAATTAATCTTTGTCACAGGTGTACGAGGTTGCTGGGCTGGCCAATACTGACAGTTTTATCCGACAGTTCCCTGATGGCTACAGTACCATTCTGGGGGAGAGAGGAGTTACAGTGTCTGGGGGCCAGAAACAGAGGATAGCTATCGCCCGCGCTCTACTGAAAATCCCATCCATCCTCATACTAGACGAGGCTACCAGGTCAGTTGCAAGGGAAAGACTTGATCATAAAAAATGTTAAAATGTAACATGTAAATATGTAAAATGTAAAAATGTAGACGACGACGACGACGACGACGACGACGACGACGACGACGACGACGACGACGACGACGACGACGACGACGACGACGACGACGACGACGACGACGACGACGACGACGACGACGACGACGACGACGACGACGACGACGACGACGACGACGACGACGACGACGACGACGACGACGACGACGACGACGACGACGACGACGACGACGACGACGACGACGACGACGACGACGACGACGACGACGACGACGACGACGACGACGACGACGACGACGACGACGACGACGACGACGACGACGACGACGACGACGACGACGACGACGACGACGACGACGACGACGACGACGGTTTTTATGTCAGCTTGGTGGTTGAGTGATTATAGTACTGCTGTACTCGCCTTGTAATCAGAAGGTAGCTGGTTTGATTCTATGTTACTTTGTTTGTATTACCTGTCACTAGTTTGGTATTACTAATTTAATTAATCTTTGTCACAGGTGTACGAGGCTGCTGGGCTGGCCAATGCTGACAGTTTTATCCGACAGTTCCCTGATGGCTACAGTACCATTTTGGGGGAGAGAGGAGTTACCGTGTCTGGGGGCCAGAAACAGAGGATAGCTATCGCCCGCGCTCTACTGAATCTACTGAAAACCCCATCCATCCTCATACTAGACGAGGCTACCAGGTCAGTTGCAAGGGAATGACTTGATCGTAAAACATGTTAAAATGTAACATGTAAAATGTAACATGTTAAAATGTAACGTGTTAAAATGTAACATTTTAAAATGTAACATGCTTAAATGTAACGTGTTAAAATGTAACATATTAAAATGTAACATGTAAAAATGTAACATGTAAAATTGTAACCTTTTAAAATGAAACATGCTTAAAGGTAACTTGTTAAAATGTAACACATTAAAAACGTTATGAGTACTGGTATGAGTAAAAGTTTTTATGTCAGCTTGGTGGTTGAGTGATTATAGTACTGCTGTACTCGCCTTGTAATTAGAAGGTAGCTGGTTTGATTCTATGTTACTTTGTTTGTATTACCTTTCACTAGTTTGGTATTACTAATTTAATTAATCTTTGTCACAGGTGTACGAGGCTGCTAGGCTGGCCAATGCTGACAGTTTTATCCGACAGTTCCCTGATGGCTACAGTACCATTCTGGGGGAGAGAGGAGTTACCGTGTCTGGGGGCCAGAAACAGAGGATAGCTATCGCCCGCGCTCTACTGAAAACCCCATCCATCCTCATACTAGATGAGGCTACCAGGTCAGTTGCAAGGGAATGACTTGATCGTAAAACATGTTAAAATGTAACATGTAAAAATGTAACATGTGGAAATATAAGAATTTAAAATGTAACATGTTAAAATGTAACGTGTTAAAATGTAACATTTTAAAATGTAACATGCTTAAATGTAACGTGTTAAAATGTAACATATTAAAATGTAACATGTAAAAATGTAACATGTAAAATTGTAACCTTTTAAAATGTAACATGCTTAAAGGTAACTTGTTAAAATGTAACATATTAAAAACGTTATGAGTACTGGTATGAGTAAAAGTTTTTATGTCAGCTTGGTGGTTGAGTGATTATAGTACTGCTGTAATCAGAAGGTAGCTGGTTTGATTCTATGTTACTTTGTTTGTATTACCCGTCACTAGTTTGGTATTACTAATTTAATTAATCTTTGTCACAGGTGTACGAGGTTGCTGGGCTGGCCAATACTGACAGTTTTATCCGACAGTTCCCTGATGGCTACAGTACCATTCTGGGGGAGAGAGGAGTTACAGTGTCTGGGGGCCAGAAACAGAGGATAGCTATCGCCCGCGCTCTACTGAAAATCCCATCCATCCTCATACTAGACGAGGCTACCAGGTCAGTTGCAAGGGAAAGACTTGATCATAAAAAATGTTAAAATGTAACATGTAAATATGTAAAATGTAAAAATGTAGACGACGACGACGACGACGACGACGACGACGACGACGACGACGACGACGACGACGACGACGACGACGACGACGACGACGACGACGACGACGACGACGACGACGACGACGACGACGACGACGACGACGACGACGACGACGACGACGACGACGACGACGACGACGACGACGACGACGACGACGACGACGACGACGACGACGACGACGACGACGACGACGACGACGACGACGACGACGACGACGACGACGACGACGACGACGACGACGACGACGACGACGACGACGACGACGACGACGACGACGACGACGACGACGACGACGACGACGACGACGACGACGACGACGACGACGACGACGACGACGACGACGACGACGACGACGACGACGACGACGACGACGACGACGACGACGACGACGACGACGACGACGACGACGACGACGACGACGACGGTTTTTATGTCAGCTTGGTGGTTGAGTGATTATAGTACTGCTGTACTCGCCTTGTAATCAGAAGGTAGCTGGTTTGATTCTATGTTACTTTGTTTGTATTACCTGTCACTAGTTTGGTATTACTAATTTAATTAATCTTTGTCACAGGTGTACGAGGCTGCTGGGCTGGCCAATGCTGACAGTTTTATCCGACAGTTCCCTGATGGCTACAGTACCATTTTGGGGGAGAGAGGAGTTACCGTGTCTGGGGGCCAGAAACAGAGGATAGCTATCGCCCGCGCTCTACTGAAAACCCCATCCATCCTCATACTAGACGAGGCTACCAGGTCAGTTGCAAGGGAATGACTTGATCGTAAAACATGTTAAAATGTAACATGTAAAATGTAACATGTTAAAATGTAACGTGTTAAAATGTAACATTTTAAAATGTAACATGCTTAAATGTAACGTGTTAAAATGTAACATATTAAAATGTAACATGTAAAAATGTAACATGTAAAATTGTAACCTTTTAAAATGAAACATGCTTAAAGGTAACTTGTTAAAATGTAACACATTAAAAACGTTATGAGTACTGGTATGAGTAAAAGTTTTTATGTCAGCTTGGTGGTTGAGTGATTATAGTACTGCTGTACTCGCCTTGTAATTAGAAGGTAGCTGGTTTGATTCTATGTTACTTTGTTTGTATTACCTTTCACTAGTTTGGTATTACTAATTTAATTAATCTTTGTCACAGGTGTACGAGGCTGCTAGGCTGGCCAATGCTGACAGTTTTATCCGACAGTTCCCTGATGGCTACAGTACCATTCTGGGGGAGAGAGGAGTTACCGTGTCTGGGGGCCAGAAACAGAGGATAGCTATCGCCCGCGCTCTACTGAAAACCCCATCCATCCTCATACTAGATGAGGCTACCAGGTCAGTTGCAAGGGAATGACTTGATCGTAAAACATGTTAAAATGTAACATGTAAAAATGTAACATGTGGAAATATAAGAATTTAAAATGTAACATGTTAAAATGTAACGTGTTAAAATGTAACATTTTAAAATGTAACATGCTTAAATGTAACGTGTTAAAATGTAACATATTAAAATGTAACATGTAAAAATGTAACATGTAAAATTGTAACCTTTTAAAATGTAACATGCTTAAAGGTAACTTGTTAAAATGTAACATATTAAAAACGTTATGAGTACTGGTATGAGTAAAAGTTTTTATGTCAGCTTGGTGGTTGAGTGATTATAGTACTGCTGTAATCAGAAGGTAGCTGGTTTGATTCTATGTTACTTTGTTTGTATTACCCGTCACTAGTTTGGTATTACTAATTTAATTAATCTTTGTCACAGGTGTACGAGGTTGCTGGGCTGGCCAATACTGACAGTTTTATCCGACAGTTCCCTGATGGCTACAGTACCATTCTGGGGGAGAGAGGAGTTACAGTGTCTGGGGGCCAGAAACAGAGGATAGCTATCGCCCGCGCTCTACTGAAAATCCCATCCATCCTCATACTAGACGAGGCTACCAGGTCAGTTGCAAGGGAAAGACTTGATCATAAAAAATGTTAAAATGTAACATGTAAATATGTAAAATGTAAAAATG
Organism: Macrosteles quadrilineatus; assembly: GCF_028750875.1. NCBI lineage: Eukaryota > Metazoa > Arthropoda > Insecta > Hemiptera > Cicadellidae > Macrosteles > Macrosteles quadrilineatus. The sequence goes on from NW_026542602.1 coordinate 8,652,522, forward strand.
TAGACGACGACGACGACGACGACGACGACGACGACGACGACGACGACGACGACGACGACGACGACGACGACGACGACGACGACGACGACGACGACGACGACGACGACGACGACGACGACGACGACGACGACGACGACGACGACGACGACGACGACGACGACGACGACGACGACGACGACGACGACGACGACGACGACGACGACGACGACGACGACGACGACGACGACGACGACGACGACGACGACGACGACGACGACGACGACGACGACGACGACGACGACGACGACGACGACGACGACGACGACGACGACGACGACGACGACGACGACGACGACGACGACGACGACGACGACGACGACGACGGTTTTTATGTCAGCTTGGTGGTTGAGTGATTATAGTACTGCTGTACTCGCCTTGTAATCAGAAGGTAGCTGGTTTGATTCTATGTTACTTTGTTTGTATTACCTGTCACTAGTTTGGTATTACTAATTTAATTAATCTTTGTCACAGGTGTACGAGGCTGCTGGGCTGGCCAATGCTGACAGTTTTATCCGACAGTTCCCTGATGGCTACAGTACCATTTTGGGGGAGAGAGGAGTTACCGTGTCTGGGGGCCAGAAACAGAGGATAGCTATCGCCCGCGCTCTACTGAAAACCCCATCCATCCTCATACTAGACGAGGCTACCAGGTCAGTTAGGGAATGACTTGATCGTAAAACATGTTAAAATGTAACATGTAAAATGTAACATGTTAAAATGTAACGTGT
>NW_026542602.1:9258288-9499478 GCF_028750875.1 Macrosteles quadrilineatus
TCTCTATCATGGCCAAGTATACTCATACCTCTATCATGACAAAGTCAGTACGGTTAAGTATACTGTACTTCTCAGGCACGGACCAGCATACGACTAAAATAACCCGCTGAGTCACAACATTGAAAATGAGCATTAAGTATCCTTTTCAAAATACACAATTTAAAACTCATTTCAAATCCCACTCCAGTGAAATAAGCAATCTGAACTCCGTGGCTCTAGGATACGCTGGAGGGCTCGTCGAGTATGAGGCTATTAACGGAGACTTATCCGTGTAAATAAGTGACAAGCCGGCCAGCACTGTGGGTATTCAGAGGGTAGGGGGGTGGAAGGGGGTAATTTTAATGAACTCTTGGCACCAGCAACAACCGAGGTTTTGTGTCACTTAATGACGAAGAGATGGTCGTCGATGTGATCCCGCTGATACCACAAGTGTGGGATAAGGATCACATTGTGTGAATGTGATTTCGATTGAGGGATTTTCAGTTATGATTTGGGAACATTTTGGTTACCCGTGGGAAAAATTGTGTAGTTCTAATGTGTTTATGCATTGATGTGTATCCTATATAACACCATGCATCCTGTTTACAATTATAGGAGGGAGGGTTACTTAGGAGGGGTTTTATCAAATAAATTATCATGTTAAAATGCGGTGTAAAAAGTATTTATTTCGTATTCAAGTAAAGAACCGCGTTGATACATCAGTAGTGTTTACAATTAGTAGTTTTCTCTGGAATGCTTTGAAGTAACGAATATTAGAAGGTTTAATGTTGAATGCAAACTCTACAACCTCATGTATTATACTGGTAAGTTTAGTTTACCTGGCGAGAGTAACTTTGAGATTCTATCATCACACTAAACAGTGGTGATCAAATGCCATAAGGATCGTACTGTTTAATGTGTGAATGGGTCTCCAAAATGAGGATTTTGATCCCGGGTTGAAGATTCTTGCCAACTTGTGAATTAAAGTTGTTGAGTGAATATTTTGACAGGTTAATACTCAACGGTTTATGTAATAACAATTTTACAATCATTGAGAGTTCTCTAAAATCTGATGTAATGGTGTTATAACTTTAAAAGTGAGTGTGACTTCTGATGAATTTTATGAAAAGCGATTATATCACTAGACAACGGTGAAACGTATTTATTTTGCATTTATGTGCAATAAAAGTAGGAATGTTATAGTCTGAATAGGTTCCCGATTGAGGGATTTCCGCCCTGTATTAGGGATATATTGCTAAATAAATGTAGTATAAACCGTCGAGAGATTGTGTGGACATATTGTGTTTAGACAGTTTGTTAAATGAAAACCCTAATATGCATAGCTGAGAACGTTTACCAAGTATATTACATTCCAAAACCAATCTACACATCAAAAATTTAAACTCAAAATATTCTATCACTTTACGAACAGACACACAAAAAATCGTAATTTAACTTTAAATTACGAGGAGCAGGATAAGAATCTAAACATCAAAAGTTTACGGTCCAACAAAACATTATTTAAAATGTCACAATATTTGACAAAGGCAAGGTTAATATAACAAGTTTCAATTTCAAATTACCCTCTCACCCTCTAGTCGCTCAAGCAGTACATCAGTCCACCCCTACCAGTTCAATCTGTTATTCGGATCCCCCGATGTCAGAAAATATATATTCTATTAACTGGTGGCACTGGAAACATTCGTTGTGTCGTTCGCCCCCCAATTTCCCGCTGATAAGAGACACCCTCCTTTATCAGGCGTCTCTGACATTCATCTCTCACTTAATAACTTTCAAGTTAGAGCGACCCCACTTTTCAAAATAGGGGAAATTTACGAGTCGTAGGTAACAGTGTTCGCGTTTAATAATGTTTTGTAATAAAGTTTCATTTATGAGGGCGCGGCTGGTCTGCTGGTTTGTTCGCAGGTCTTCTGTCTTTAGAGGACCAGGCTCAAATCTCGCTATTCACCAAAATGACTTTAGCAATGGGATCATGTAGTCCGGTGATTGGACTACTTATTTATTCCGAAATATTTAAAAACCAAAGGGTTAAGGTTTCCAGGTGAAGAGAACCGTCTATGTATTGAAGTTTTTTCTTAAATAAAAACCAAAGATAATTGGTTTAATAGTAGTTTAGGCCCACGGAACGATTGCGTGGAGACTATTTACGCGAGTTGCGTAAAATAAATTTTCAACAGCATAAATCTCTCTTAGAGGAGGCCAAGTACATACGTATTTGATCATTAAATCCTGATAAAAACTGTTTGTGGTTTTACATTCAACAAAGAAAATATGACGAAAGACAACAGAAGAAAAATAACTTTCTCCTTTCTCCTCAGAAGTGTACTGCATTTTCAAAAGGGCGTCTTTGAAGGGTGGTGTTTGTAAACGAAAATGAAGGAGACATTTTCGTGGAATAAACATTTAAGGAGCTGTTTTCTAACTGAAAGGTTTTACGAGCAGATTAGTTGCTTTGGAATTGGACTGGAGCGAATCAAGCGTTCTTCTGTTTGCTCTGATTAAAGGAGTTGGAAATTCTCCTGAAGGCTGATAGGATCCTGTCTGGGTCTTACTGAAAAAATAAGCTGCAGTCGATGATACAGGGGAAAAATAAGTAGTTGGGAAAACTATATTAATAACAATTTTACAATTTTTTATTTTATTACGATGTTATTTTAATTTAAATTCAACATTTTAATGAAAATGAATAAATTTAGTCAAATTAAGCGTTATTTTTATATTTATTAATCTGTATGAAACAGCCTGGAGGGAGAACTAAAAAGTAATTATTTCTATACAAACTTACCGATTTTAAAGTTACCGATTACTATTACTTGGTTTATTTGTTTAGTAATATTTTTTATTTTACTATACGACTATATGTTAATTGTGAAATGCAAAGCAAGGCGTTTCGTGACCAATGTATGTGCAGGACGAGTAAGACGAAGTTCATATAGTCTTATTACTGCAAAAATAAGGACAACTTCTTTAGCCAGTATAATTTATTATAAGCCCAATGATGAGGACCATCTGGGTAGAGATTCAAACCATCAAAAAGTTACTGATTTTGTAGGATCGAACCGACCACCTTTAGGTTGCTAAACAAACACTGAAACCAACCTACTACTACTTTTGTGCCCAAACACGCTACGCGCTACAGGTTTTTGAAACAACACACTATTGTATAAATAAAAATTCAATGATCGATGGACAATGTAATCTTCCTACAGTTACTTAACAATGTAAATGTTCTCTCACTGATTTGAGAAAGCAAAGTGGTCAATTCACTCATCACTCTAATTATTTTGTCTCACTCCAGATTTGCAACGTGAAGGCACGAAATAGTGAGCGCGTAACATGCATACAAGGTCGTATGTGCGCGAAATACGTTGGCAGCACTGGCTGTAAATCAGCTGGTCAGCTGTTGTACTGTTCACATTAAATGTCAGATTAAAAGTTCATTTCTGTGTAAAAATATGTTACGTTTCTTACCAATTTATTTGTTTTACGGCTCAACCGCACATGCGGCTAAACTTCGTCTCGTGTGGCCACTCTCATTTGATTCAATGTGTTGTCGATCCCCTTAACTTCGCGCGGCTTAACTTCGCGCGGTTAAACCGCCTCGTGTGGCCGGGGCCTATGGTAACTGTAGGAAAAATATAATGTGCAACTCGAGTGCAAAGTGCTCACTTTGCCCACTAGCTGCACAAAAAACTATACTCATCTTTGACGCAACAGAATAAGATGGAAATAAATATAAAAAAAAACAACAAAAACACAGTTTAGGATAGTTCTACATTTTATTTTACCGTCTAAAATTGATTATGCTCGGATCGAACAAAATGTAAATCGAAAAAGGAATTACGTAAAAGTTAGCAAGCATTTCGACGATTCAACGACACATCAACTCTTTAAGACCAATATTCGACAGAAATTACATAAATACTAACCATAGCAAAATACAGGAACAAAGTCAATTCAAACTTATCACACAAAAACTCACGTAAGACTTTCAACACATCCAAAATGAAGTGACAAATCCAATTATGAACACAAAACATATCAAACCACACACTTACTGGTTACGTTTTGTAAAGGGGCTTGAGGCTCGTGTAAGTGAATTAACAAAGCCGCGCTGAAGGGACCGATGATACAATCAACGGAAATGGAAGGAAGCACAAGTGACGTCACTTAACGTAAACCGCCGTCATAATGACGTCACATTGTCGGCTGACGTTGTCACGTGGTGTAGGTGATATGTTGTAAATGAAACTCTGATACTGTGGTGTATTAGAACTGGTTAGATTTTCAAATAAACTTATCTAAGTGATAGAATATTTTTGGGTTATTACAAATTCTCACATCTGTACCTGAATAAATATTTATATATTATGTGCACACAAAGCCACCAGTTTCTCAAGATAAATTCAAACTCATCTTGAAGTTATGCTGAATAATTGGGTTATTACAAATTTGTTTTATGCGAACAATATTGGTATTAAATAAATCGCGGTGTTGTTCTAAATGTAACAAAACACCTTTAACACTAATAGTATGTTGTAAGAATTTTATCGAAGCATAATTCAATACATGTCATCGTATTACAACTGTATAATTAATGCAATCCACTTATTTTATTTACACTGTATTACCTAGCCATTATTTTGTATTCCTCCATTTTCTTAATTTTTGTTAAATATTGTAAACAATACAATTATATATTAATTTAAGTTTTTGAACGTTAGAGGTTTTACCAATGCGGTAGGTAAAACAATAGTTGAAACCTCTCGCGCATTCTGTTAATTCATGAAGGGTAGAAAACCTTGGGAGGGTTAAAACGATACATCAATTACTGCAAAAAAAATTATCATCATTATTAGTTTTCCTCATTGTTGCCAGTTCTAAGCCACACAAGTGAACTAGTGCTAGAATATTAACTTAGAAATGTGTGTTTTAAAGTAAAGATTGTTTAATTTCTTCACAACCATTATTTGAATTTTTTTGGAAAAAATTGCTTCAATCGGATTGAATTATTTTCAGTCAAAATATTCTCATGTTTTTCTTTTACTCAAACAACAGACACAACAAATTGTTAACTGTTCTGAAACCCCTTTAATTAAATCCCAAATTGATTCTGACGAAACAGCGCAGGAGGAATTCAATTAATGTTATTACATTAGTGCAAAACTGCAACATATTAACATCTAGCATCTAAACGGTGAAATGTAATTATCATCTAGATAGGGGAGGCGAGCTAAAGGAACAAGTCTGCGATAAACACAGTTTTAATTAAAGGAAACCTTCCTTAGTAAATGTAATGAAAGGGAGCCCCGTAAGTTTAAATCTATGAGGTGACGTCTTCTGCCATTTAATCTTCTAACTAATTAAACGTCTCGATGCTTTGTAAGGGAAGGAGTGGATCGGAAGTGGAATCGCGATAGACGTCAAAACAAGAACGTACGGTAGAAATCGGAATGTTTCCGTTTAACAATCGTGTGGGCAGCATTTATATTTAGTTACTGTATCGAAAAAGTACTTAGTCAAGGAAATTATATTGCAAAACAATTTTACAGTGAGATAAATGTTGAGGAAAATCGTCGAAGGAACTTGACGTTGTTTGTGTGATCTCGCGTTATGGAATGATGATGAAGTCTTTGGTTCCATGTAAATGAAAAAAATAATCCACTGAATTAAAAAAAATATGATAATGATAGTGTGACAACGTGTCTAATTTTTATATTTACTATTTTATATTTACTATATTTTGTTGGTTCGTTTAGTTCTGTCCAAAATGTAAAAACACCCCGCCGCAGCAAACCAACAGACTAAACGAATTGGCTTTGGTCTAGTTGGAATCCAATAAAGAATTTCCTTAAAATTGTCAGATGTATTCGCTATTTAAATAAGGTTAAATGTAGTAAGTTATTAAGTTTGTAACTACTTTGGAGGTAATAAGGTGTGTTTTATAGACAATTTAATAGCTTAGTATGAATTAAATAAATTTGTAAAATTTGATCAAAATATCCAACATTGTTCAAACAGGATTATATGGCAGATTAATGTATCACAACCTATTAAGCTCCCTGTTGAAAAGTATATTTACAACTTCGTTTCGCTATGCATGTTTTGCAAAATAACTTAATCTCTTTCAGTTTACAAATTATTTGCAAGCTAAAGTATGTTATAAATAGGCCATATTGCTTGTTTGTCATACAGTTTTTCTAGTCATTCTCGTCATCAATTACATCAATTTGTTATTAGAATCTAACACAAGAACATAGAATACTATATTACAAAATACAAAACCAATATGCTTCGAAAATAATGTATTTATTCCTCCGTGGTATAAATATCACGATTCGATCACCAATTTATCAAATAATTAAAATTGTAGGATAAAAACACAAACCTAATTTATTTATACAAGTGTTGTATTTCTTTTAAAACTAAATTTCCTTCAAAGAAATGCAAATCTATCGACACAAGACTAATATAAAATCCACGACAGGAAAACCCCACAGAAACTCTTGTTAAAATATTTAAACCACTCAAAACGCAAGTCACACAAATGTTTATCAAAGACACGAATACATCAGTGTGGGCGAAGTGAATGCATTATTTACAACCGCCTAAGACTCCCCTGTTCGTGTATTGTGGGTTTATTATGACAATAAAGAAGCCCAAATGTCTGTACTTGCCTCAAACCCTCCACATTTCAACATGTCATTTCCCGCGATAAGACACCCCCGCTGTCAGTTCTGGCGGGAAGGCTGTCAACGTCATCCCCAAACAATCATCTACCTCAAACATGCGATTGTGTTCTGTTTATAACCATATACGCGTATTTTAAGGGCTATTTTCGCTTCAAAAGGGTTGACGGAAATGTCGAATAAGAAAAGATTAATAGTTTTAATTTTTTTCAACAAGTAGCTCGCGTGAATGGTCAGAGAAAATATACACGGTACAGTTTTCTTGTGGAATTCATAATGTTTCCATAGACGTTATGGATTGTTGAGGAATTCGATGGCTTGTTGAAGAGTGGAAATGATTGAAATTATTATTAAAATGACAGAAGAATATTTCCACAATCGTTAAGTCGACTGATAAGTATAAACCTGTACATTAATTTCAAAGCTATCCTATATCAGTAAAGGGAGTCGGCAGGATCAGAGCTTGATAAAAAAGGATTAATGAGTATTGGAGGCGAGAACGATGTCAGTGAAGTTTGACCCAAACGATGGGAACTTAACAGATGTTTCAACTGATCGCCGCTGCTTTCAGCTGACCTAATTCTTCCTCCTATTTTTACCAAACTGAAGCAAAACAGATGAGTTGCAGTTAGTAAAATCTTTAAAATATAATCTTCTATAGATTCCAATTATCCGAGTCAGTTCCGAGTACTTAAACAATAATGGTTTAAGTAGAGTAGAATTTTATATAATGTAAATATGTCTAAAAGAATCGTACAACATGTTGTAGTGTAGCGATGAAATAATTAATTGATATTGATGTCACATTAAATAGATATGTTTAAGCCAAAATTATTCTATTTCAACTATGCCTCTTTACCTGCAGCTCAGTTTAAGGATTCTAAAGTAATCAAAATCACTTAATTTGAAATGAAAAGTCGGATGTGATTATGTGAATATTCCAGTATTTTTTTCTTGCTTGATAAGTATAGTGATTGGATAGTAGCTGAATTAGTATGGACCGTTCCCAGCTGGCACACAATTTATGTACCGGTGAATTATTTCTCAGGGATAAACTTATAAATTGTTTTTGATTTGGATATCCTTATCCTTTCGTTGGTGAAACATAACCTTCATGGTAATCAACACAACCATTTACGAACAGCTGGTTTATAGGTTACTAGTTTGGTAAATGAAATATAACATGTACTCATAAGAATAATATGGCAAAATTGGAAGGCATGTTGTTGGGAGCAGAAGAGCCCTAGTACAGTTTAAAGATCAAATTAGGCTCATGTCTTGACTCTAGTATATTGACTCTATTCCTGAGAGTTTGCCTGATATTTCACGTCAACTGATCCAGTAGTTTTCACGTGATGGAATATCAGAATAACTCACATCCATTCTTTCCTTTTTATAGGCTAACATTAGTGGGATTAGCCTATATTAGCCTAGTGGGATAGCTATACTGATTAGGTGACTGATGCTACGTGTACTTTATCGGTCGGAATTTATTTAGCTAGACATTGAACATCTGTTCTTGCCTAGACTCTCCAATGGTCATTTAAATCATTGAAACCAAATAGTTGTACACATTGAACCCTCTAACATCTTCATGTGTAGCCCGAGACGATATTTAAGACACGAATAGTATTATGAGTTGGTGTTCATGACTAACTTAGAAAAAAAAACAGGCGAATGTATATATTTTTTTTGTCAAGCAAAACAGACACACAGTCAGAAACCACTTTTATTATATATTATACACATTTAAAATTATTGGACAATATTACATAGGTATCCATCTATGTATCTGTATATTTAATCAAATAAATGTAACATCCCTTTTCAGCTCTCCTATTCAACAGATTTTTCACGATTGAGGTGTCATTTTGACGTTTATTATTTAGTGGAGAGGCCAATGATTACGAAACCGTCATTTCCTAAAGCACTTAGCCACACTACAATAATTTCTAGAGTTCACTTTGACATACCTTGTGTTGCTGGCCAACTTTCTTTATAACAGTTTAAATATAATTTGTAGCTATTCTTTCAGTTGGATGTTTAACTACAGTAAGATTCTAAACAAGAAACGAAACAGTTAATGAAAATGGATTATAAATAGGCTATTTATAAGTTAATTGTAACCTGATTGAGGTAGGTTAATTACTTTTCAGTCTATATGGTGTATATCTAAAATCAACGAATGTAATTTAGGCCGATTGTAAATGAATAGGTTTATTCACCTAAACAATGTCCTAGAGAATCATAATCTTTGAAAAGTAAAAAGGTATTGTATGATTAGTTTTACCTTGGAACTAAGTTTTGAACACTGCTAAATGCGCAGTTTGCGCATGGTTCTCCTCGTACAACGCATATTATATTCAGTAATCAAATATACGATTAAAGTGTAAAAATTGTAACAAAATGTTTGAAACTAATTATTGTTCATCGTCGAGAACGAGAACGACGGGAAACGAGAACGGGGAAGACCAGATTTCATTCAATTTCCGCTTTTGTCATTATCTGCCATCCTCTCTTCAACATTGTTTTTGTTACTTTACAAAAATACAGTTACTGTAAAATCAGGATGTGATATTTTGAAAATGATTATAGATAGACACCAAAGTAGTTACCTAGTTAGTAGTTTGCAAATGGGACAAGTATTTAAGATAGATCAATTGCTTGATATTTAATTTAACACCTTTCTATGTACAGATTAATTTCTTTTCAAATTAACGTTAGTCGTACAATCTAAGATTACTCACAAACACAGGAAAACACAACGAGGACAAACCTGAAACAAAGATGGAATCGTTTTAGAAGTGTAAAACAGTTATCAAAGTAGGAAACATATTCTTCAATAAGTGACTTCAAACTCGATTGATATCATATCTTACATACACCAATTGAATCAAATATGTACTTAAGAATTATTAGGCATAAAGCTGAAGATTGAATTATACGTCAGTAATGTAAAAATAGGTTTGAACTAAGATTTTTTAGAACTTAAAATGCACTAATGTTATAATGAGAAGCATGTAAAGGTTATGAGTGTTGAGTAATGTTTTACAAAACAGATAAACAACTGGTTCACAGGATACGTAATAATTTCCGTGCACAGGCTGGGCGAAAATACTAGTTCCCTTAATTAAATGACGACCCTAAACAGCTCATAACATCTCACAGTGAAAAACCAATACTGCGAAACAATATATTTGTTTACACAGAATAAACATCAGTTGTTATTACAACACTAATTTATTGTGAGCGCTCAAATACTAGTTATCGTTTACCGAAAGCATTTAATATTAAACATAAAATGAGTTCAATTAGATTAGCTATATCCTCAAAGGCAATCAATTAATTAACCTTTTACAATGAAAGCAGGTGATTATAGTATTGCATAAGGGGAATTAATACACCATGAATACGACTGTGGAGTACCAACAGAGGCATTTAATTGTTTAGCTGAGCAAATATTGGCTTTACAAAGATATTGCAACGGTGTATATAGTATTGAAAACAAACATAAATAGATAACTATGTAATGAAGTACACTGAAGGTTTCAAGGGATGGTTTAATTCATTGTTGGCATTACACTTTGTTGAAATAGTTAATGAAGTGTTTCTTGGAGAGAAATATTTTTAAATAAACACTATAATTCATTTTAATCATTCAGTAATGATAAAAACTAAAAGGTCGACCAATCCTTCAACGGAAACAAACGTAAGGAGAACCCTCTTGTAAATACACTACGTGATTGGAAACATGTGTATTGCAATGGAACTAGTGTTAAAACTGTACATTATCTTATCACAGCAAATGATCTTCATACAAAAAGAATGGGTTTCTTTAAAACAAAGAAAGGTCTGCAAATACAAGAAAGAGTGATTTTCTTCACAACATAATATGATATTTACAACCAATACCACTGTTCAAGGTATGTAATCTCAAATGAAAAAAACTTGGTCCCCAAATAAATTACTATAATATCAGCGAGGTATACAGGTCTCAAGGTACATAGCAAGTGTTATGTTTTCAATAGCAAACCTTGGTTCTCAGATAAAGTAAAGTAATTGGAGAGGTATACCAGTCGCAAGGTATCCTCAACTCCTTAAAAAACGGCCAACCTGAGATCATAAACATATTCATGCCATTTTACCAGATGGTACAATGTGTTCCGAAGAACAAAGCTCGGTCCCCACGAGGATTGATAAGTATTGAAATATCGGCGAGGTATACAGGTCGCAAGGTACATAGCAAGTGGTCAAATGTGTTCAGAAAAGCACAGCTCGGTCCCCATGTGAATAAAAAAGTATTGTAATATTGGCGAGGTATAAAGGCCGCAAGGTACATTGCAAGTGTTCAAATGCGTTCAGAAAAGCAAAGCTCGGTCCCCATGAGAATTGAAAAGTATTGTAATATTAGCGAGGTATACAGGCAGCAAGGTACATAGCAAGTGTTCAAATGCGTTCAGAAAAGCAAAGCTCGGCCCCCATGTGAATATAAAAGTATTGTAATATTGGCGAGGTATACAGGTCGCAAGTTACATAGCAAGTGTTCAAATGCTTTCAGAAAAGCAAAGCTCGGCCCCCATGTGAATAGAAAAGTATTGTAACATCGGCGAGGTATACACTATACAGGTCGCAGAGTGCGTGTATTCGTGGCGTGCGGATAATACAAGGTAATACCCCTCGGCTCCTGTCTGTCTGACGAATTTTCGACAAAGCTAGCATCAAACCGAGGGGTGGGGTTTCACCGAGGTAATGGGGATGTATTACAGACTAATGTATATGGAATATGTTGATTTATCCTGTTTATATACATATTTACAACCGCATAGCATTAGTAAAAGGATGACAAGGTTAGATATTGTAAACTTCGACTTGTATCTTCAATAAATATTGATTGAAAAATATAAACAAACATAGAATGTTTAGAGCTTTGGAGAAGTATGTGTAACATTCTTTGAAAACTTATATCCTTTGATTTCCCAAAAATATTTACAAGTTTATTTTTTATGAATACTATCACGTGGCTACAGTATGTTCAAGTACAAATAATTTCCTATATTCTTTATTTGTTCTAAACGTCGGGGGTTTTAATATTTTGTACAGTATGTTGTCACTATCCAATGTTTTATGTAACAATTTAAAGCTCACTAGGTACATCACACAGACTAATGGAGCATATATCTAAATTTGACTCAACAGCGAGTGTTTATGAAGTTGAACGGCGAAAATTGCATTATACACTCAGAATAAAACAGGATTCCAAATATATTAATTTGGAGCAGTAAAACCCGTCCATTGGTCGACGATGTAGCCTCTAAAGCTAAACAATCGAAGAGTGTTCAGTGCACTAGTGTTGATCGATGCACAGCGCTTATTCCCAATCAAACTTTCGAGAAGATACAATGAAGAACAATTCAAAGAGAATACTTGTCTACCGAATGAAATTGCACTGGGAATCTAAATATATGCATACGGATATTTCAAAGAACATTCAAAACAAACACATTCAATAAAACATGATTGAGAGACTTTACATTGTTATCAAATATTTGCATGAAATTTGAGTTACCGGTAAATGTTTGAAGAAAACCTATTAAAGAATCTGCACCAATTTACACACCTAATTGAGACTGCGTCGGACGCATTCCCAGTTTCTTTCACCAAACAGACGCAAGCAACGAGTAATTGTTCAATATTAACTACATTTCAATTAATGCTAAAAAATGACTAAAATATTCTGGCACAACTAGCTAAAAAAAACATAAACCTGCGATCTACACCTGTTTTTGAACTTTCGAGATAAATTAAAATTATAATTTGAATAAATTATGTATTTTAATTTGTTTCCTCAGTGGTTCAAATTTGTAATAAGGTACAACGTTTTTTAAAAACTCTTAAACTAATTTTATATCTTAAAGAGGATACCGCACTCGGTGGCGAAATATATAGGAAACTAGATTAGGATTCACTACTTGTGTGCTAGTGACTTCTCAAAAAACAAAACGAGATCGAAATAAGTTTGAGTCCAGCACAAAACAATAATTTACCATCGACAACGAAAAACTTTTTTTGTTAAAATGCTTAAAATCCTTGAAAATGTTCGGCTGCCAAATACTCTGTTACACGTCAAGGGCTGGGACAAACCACCTTCCAACCATTAGTTTTACATTTCTTGTAATTAAAATAGAAAAAAAAAACATTTGTTTTGTTACTTTTGTGCATAAATACTTATCAATAGTTTTTGTTAACTTGGAGAGGTCAAGATGTTGTTATGTCTTAAACAAATATATTTAAATTTGAAAACAACACTCCAGTTTAAGTTGCATCAATTCAACTAAATTTAACCATCGGTTATATGCACTCAGCGACTCATTTATTTTAAGTTTCAACCGCCAAACCGTCACATATGTTTTAATAACATTCAAATCCCTGCTAAAATTCGTTAACCGAACGACCATTAATTGCCAATGAACAAAAAATGCTGAAAGTTTTGATTTGTGCGGACCAATTTTGCAGTTCCGCGACAGAAAGAGAATGTCACACGCAGCTAAGTTGGTAAGTTCTAAGTTTATGTCCCATTTAACTTTTGTGTGACTTTAAAGTTACGGCACCGCTAAATTAACTGACTTCCAAACTTTTCCTTCTTTAATGTTTCACTACTGGAAAGGTGGAAACGAAACTTTAGTGGGGCATTTTTTATTCAAAACGCGTTTGGGTATTTTGAAATGTTCCCCGCGAGTCGTTTCCCTCAAGGTGCTAGTCAAAGTCTGTTAATAAATTTAAATATGTATCAGATGTGGTTTAACTGCTACAAGCTTTAATGACGAGTAATTAAATAATAAAAAAAGAATACTAGTCAATTATTAATAATCTGTGAATAATAAATTATGTAGGTCTACTCACAATTGAGAATAAAAACCTTAACGAATAATTTTCATATATGAGTGAAAAATCTAAGTGGTTCTTTTAGTAATTTATCACTTGATATTGTATTCAGAATATCTTTTTTTTGGAAATCGCTATAGTTTTAGCAACTATTTGTCATTTTACCATTGAGTGTTATTATAGTAAATGGTTGTACTATGCTACTTGTTCTATACATTTTATTCAAAAGATTTTAAAAGAAATATTCATCTTAGTTATAGTATTTTTAGCTAAATTACGAACATGAATCATACACACTTTATTTAGATAGAGAGCTGGTTTAATATGGCGTTTTTTACTGTATGATTTCTGTAATATACGATAAAGACTTACAACATCAGTAAAAATGCATAAATAAATTTGTAACAAAAGTTTTATTTTAAACTGTCAACTTTTATTAGAATAAATAGCAAATATATGTTTAACTCCTTCCAGAAAATAAAATTTTTTAAATGCCCCACTAGGACATTAGGTTCTAGCCCGGAACTGTTTTACACACAACTTCAGGCTAGTCCTAGAGAGTCGCGTCATTATCACACAGCAGTAAATATTGTACAGTAATATATATCCTGCGTGTATAAAAATGAGAAAAAATATTTACTAGCACACTTAAACATGATTAGTTTTGATGGATTTAGGATGTTCAACTAATTCCAGAAGCTAATTGAATATCAGGCTATAGTAACGACTAAAGCAAACAAATTAGAAGATGTTCCATGCAACGGCTCAACCAGGGAAAACTTTGTGTAATAGAGGCTCAACCGATGCAGCGAACGGGCAAATTGATACCGCGGGAGATGATATGGAAACAATTGAACACAATTGTTATTGAGCCTCATATCAGATATTCGCGTCACTTCGATATCAGTTTAAGATAAATCATTGCAGTTTATAGTATTTGTTAACTCGTTAGAAAGAGATTTATTTCATTTAACTCTTTTACACCGGTCAAAAAGTTCACTTAAAGTATGTTGAGTGCCCATTACGTATTCAATAAAAACTCAATACAGTGTATCTATAACCTAACATGTTTTTGCAGTTTTTAAAATTTTACAACTAAAACAGTACATATTATTAGGATTCAACTTAAAAAAAATTTTCATGCATGAAGTGTCTAACGTGTTTTGTATTATCCTTAGAAAACGATTGTAAGTTGAGAGCGATTACGAAGAATTATGTCACTATTTCATCTCATTATTCCAAATAACGCTTGCACTACTTCAACGTATTGTGAACATACAACTACTGTAATAGGTTTGCTTTAATCTTCTGTTTTAAAATGGATACAGCTAAAATAAACAATTGTTTCTTCGATACCAATATCTTATTCGTACTTACTTTCATGATGGATAATTAATCTCTTTTTCTAATGATAGACAATTGAACTTACCTTGAGGACTTATGTGTTTAATTTTCTTTATTTTTTATCAATTAAAACATTTATTTATTTCCAAATTAATTTTAAATAAAATATCGCATGTTGTTTAACTTTACAACAGTGTAATTATAAATCACACAAGTTAGAGATAGTTGGGAGACGCTTCTACATTATATGTTGGCTTTGTGTTATCAGACAAATAAATGTTCACTTTACAGGATCAACAAGAACAGAATCAACTTTATGTACAAAATGTTTTGTACATAAAAAAACTTACAAATAAAAAACAAATTATAATAAATGTATCTTTAAAAGGTATTCGAATTATTTTGCTAATATGAATACATTAAAACAGAATACGTACGAAAATTAAGAAAAGAAACGATTGAATGTAATATTACTGAATTTAAAATTAACTGTTAAAAATTGTAGTCATTTTACAAGGCTAAGTAAAAACAGAGAAAAACTATATACACTACCATTAGATAAAAAAATCTTAAAATTCCCGAATCATATTATAACGTTTAGGAAAAATAATATTTTGGTTATCAAGTAAAAAGAAACTGACCACTAATCTTGAACAACTTGGAGTCTATTTAAAATCATAATTGAAGTATTGAAAGCATAATTTTGTGTTTTCCAAAAATCACGATATGATGCCAAAAGATAGGCCATAGGGAGAAAAACTAATTCAATTTAAATTTTTACTAAATGTCTATTACAATTTAATGACGGGTTTTAATTGACAGAACCTTTCAGTCTGGTTAAAAGTTAAATCCATAAAAAAATGTATCACGTAATACTGATACACGTAATACTGGAGTAGGAGGCTTTTTACACCACAAAAACGATTATTATACGGGTCAGACATGCTTTACATTTTGACATTAAAAACAAATCAGTTATCATTTTAACTACAGCTGAATGCATGTTTAAAGAAGTTTCCAAATTGAAACAATAAAGAAAAGAGCGTGAAATGTTGGTGAAGCTGTTGGTTACAATTTACACAGGGGTTAGTCATGCCGGAAACCCAGGTCTTAGCCAACTTTACTGGTTTAATATTCTTTTCCACAACTCAACCTTTTAGGGTCGTTTTAATACACCCGCATAACCATTCAACTTAAGCCGCTTTTTATGGATTTATTTATGTAGTATTCAATATTTTCCAGTATTCTAACAAAATGAACCTTTATGATTAAATTAGTTGTATATGTGTTAAGCATATTGTCAACTGTGATGATATTTTTACTTGAATTACAAATCTGTTTTGTTGAACGGATTGTGTTGTACACAAATTTATATCTGTTAAGGCTAAATAAGATAGTTTTCCATTTTCAATACTACTAATATGATTTGTGACACATATAAACATAGGATGTCATCTGCATGATGATTAACATTTAAGAGGCCCCGGGTTCAAATTTCGCCTATCACCAATGTGTTTTGATCCAAGAGGTTATAATCCAACCTATAGGCCTAGCCTGAAGTAATGAGAAAATCACTATACATAATTTTGTCACTAATTTTACTCAAGATAAATTGGCCATTTTTAACTAGTAGGTGTAAAAACCTAATGAAGTAACTACATCGCAAATCCCTAATTAAAATATATTTCCAATATCATAATTGTTTACTTACTAGTTTACATGTTGCTCGAATTCGAGCAATTGCAAAGTATTACAGGAGCTAGTTCAAAACGAATAACAGTCATATTTACAATGAGTTTAAAAGAGTCAACTCAAAGATTGCCGGTGTGTAACTCAGACCATGTTTATCTTCGTTATTGATAAGGCTGCGTTTACATTGGAAGCACGCTTGGGCAAGTAAAATGGTAGAGCACGCTTGCGCAAGCGTGCCGTGCCCGAAGTTGTGGTTATACTACGAGCAACCAAGCGCAAGTGCCACTAGTCTCAGCAGGACAGTACAGTCAAAATTGACATGTCAGACGATGAGGATACTGTGCTAGAGAATGGAGTTTTAAAGTTTTTATTATTATTAGACTCTGAACGAGTAAGGGGGGAATGGGTAAATGATTTGTTTATGGATCGAGAAGAAGGAGTATGCCCGGGTTTTTGCTGATCCTTCTGCAACAGCCAGATAAGTTTTATGAATATTTTAGAATGATGTCAGAAACATTTTACTACATTTTAGAGAGAATAACACCAAATATTGAAAAGCATTCCAACTTCAGGAAGTGTATCCCTCCCGAAGAAAAGCTGATGGTTACGTTAAGGTAATTGAAAGGGCATTATATGTACAGTATTATTGTAGTAGTTATTGCTAACAATTCAAATAAGCCTACGACTTGCCTAATTTAATCAAATATATTTACACTTGTGCTACCATTATTGTTAATGAATTATTTACCTTATCGGTAGGGTCTATTGTAGTACATAATGAAGGCAATTAAGTTTAGGAGAAAAGGATTTAATTTTGACAGATAATTGCATTGCAAGTCAAAGTAATTGAAATTATTTTTCTTAATGATTAAAATATGTGAAAAATACATACTTTAGCCTACGGTATGTGAAAAATACATGAATTACAATCATTAATTAGGCGATGGGAACCCCTGGTTGTAGCCTGAAACTAATTTATCCTATATAATTGGTCTTCTTGCACGAACAGCATCAATCAACACCTCCGTATCCATGCTGAACAACTATAAACACTTTACCAACAGACACAACCGATGCTACTGTGTCGGTGAACCACAACAAACTGAGGCACGCTTGCTTGTAGAAACAAATATTTTTGTTTCGTGATTTGAGAAGCGCAAGCTTGTCCCAGCGTGCGCTTGCTAGTGGCGAGCACTGTAACCACCACTGGTCAAGTCACCACCGGTTTCCAGTAATCTGCTACAATTTTGTTTCAAAGGGCAAGCTTGGCCAAGCGTGCGCCACCAGTTTACTTGCCCAAGCGTGCCTTTAATGTAAACGCAGCCTAAACCTAAAGCATTCCGACCGGTTTTATCCTTATAAAAATGCCTCGCTGTACAGGCAACACGTGTCATTGATAGAGGGCCAATTGAGAACAAAAAGTAGTTTTGGGGTAGTGTTAGGGCGTATTGGAGTATGTTTTCTTGTATGTATTCTTGAGGAGTATGTTTTATCTATGGTTAAGCCTATTACGCGCCACTGTTCGGTAGGTGCGGTCGTTATCACGATTGGGTACGCCTCTTGTCTATGTTTCGTTGTCGTCGCGTCAGAGACATTTTAAAGAAAAAACAACAAATAAACAAATTATAGCTACAAAAAACAACGATAAATGCACAAATTTCAGTTACAATCATGGTAACTCGATCCGTCAAAGCGACACAAAACAACGATAAATACATAAATTCAAGATACAACCATACTAACACGATCCGTCTTGGGGGTTATGTTTACACAAACTCAAATAGTAAATAAATGTATTCAGTGCGTTTCATTGAATTGAAAATAAATAACAACAATTAAATTATACAGCTTATCAAAATGTAAACAATTATGTTCTTCATAAGGATAACATAGGAACTTTAACAGCCACTGGGGCAGAGCCCGAAAGACTTTTTCAAAAATGTAAGGCCAGTTTGCAAATCTACGCGACACGCTCTTTCCAATGAGACGTCAATGAATAAAATCGGTTAAGAAATGGCGGAGGAGTTCAACCGACAAAGTTTCATGTAGCGTATTAATTATATAGATTATGTGAAAGTGACATTAGGTTTTAAATCAGTTCAGTATTTCATTTTATATCAGGAAAATAGAAATATCCGATATTAGCTAAAAAGTGAAAGTAGAAGGGTAAAAGGCTTAACTCACTCCATCTAAGCAGAGAAACGAGGCTGGTTCGATGAATCGCATGTTTGCGTCAGAAGTCTGATTAAAGGAGTTTTGAATGCGTCTGACGTAGTCTTTGAGAGCCTTAGCTCTCGCTCACTTTATTTGGTTATATCAAACGAAAATCTGATTAAGTCCCTTTTCTATATCATAATGATACGAAAATATTTAGCAAATTATCTTTCTCTTTATGTAAAACCTCGGAGCAGTCGAGAAGTAATAACCGGTTATTGACAACAATTTTAATTTCAACCACTTTTTTAAATCTAAAGCAATTTTATAGGTCACGTCCTTAATAAGTATACGAAGGAGTCACTGGAGATGCAAAACGCGGGACAAATTTTAGTTTTTGAGCGCAATTCAGCTTTTGCTTGTATGAAGTAGCCGAGTGGTTGAAATGCTCGCCTTCTATCCGAAGGTCGCTGGTTTGAATCCAAGCGAGATCGTTCTGGACCTAGTTGCTACGTATGCTATAGATTTTTTGTGTGAGTTATTTTTTTATTTTGTGCGTTATTTACGCCAATGGTATGTTTAACGTTTGAAAGGGAACGGTCCAAACCCCAGTCTTGTTACTATCTAACGTCGATCTCTTGTTACGTATAATCATTAATTCAAAGCCCAATGATAAATGGCATATCGGTCTGGATTAATGATGATTATTGATGCTTTCTAAAAAGGCCAACGTTGGATAGAAACAAGGCCACGGTGTAAACGGGTTTTGTACAAACAAATGTCAAAAAATATAATTTCCGTTAATAAAATTAAAAACAAATTAGTTGCAGCCAAGAGCTGATGAAATATTTATATCTGGCCACAATGAATAACAATATATTATTTTTACTGTTATTGACGGCAGAAATTATTGTTTTGCCGTGTTTAAATTATACTATGGTATGAAAAAATATGCATTTATAAAACTAAATATACTTGTACGACGAGGATAATTAAACCGTTCCATTTCAAGAGGAATAACTAGTTAATTGAACAGCGATTGATTTCACAAATTTAAAAGTCTCTCTAAATAATACAGTGTTCGTGGAAATTGTAACTGATTTAGAAAAGTAATGAGCAATAAAACGTAATCCGTACAAATCCGGATGTTTGGTCATTAATTGGCCAACAAAAGCAATAAATTCGCCGCTGGCCATTTTGTACACTGAATAAACAAATTGCTAAAAGAAATTAATTAATTGTGCATTGTAATGTCCTTTGAAACCTTACCACTTTTTGAATTGCTTTATTTTGCAGAGTATATTATTTGAATTTATTTTTTCCTTGCAGCCTCTTTTAGATACTCTTTTCTCAAAAGTATAAAACACACATACAATGAGATTATTAGTTTAAAAGTAAAAGGATTTAACATAAAGTTTAAGGTAAGGCGATCTAATCTTTAAACTGATTTTAGCTAAATTAAAATTGACAGCATGTGCCTTAAGACAACTCTTTCGGTAAATAGTAGAACGATTTGTGTAAAGCCATGTTTATACCAAACTGATAGCTTTGTCAAAATTAATCTAAAAACTACTTCCTTTGAAGATTTCTTAAAATTGAAATAAAAGTTGGAATGGGCACGATAAGATATTTTACACTAGACTTGATCGTTGAAAACTGGAACTGGTCAATGGAATACAATAGTCCTCCTTTAGACACACTTTTAGTAGTATCGAGAAATGTAACTTTTATAACACTGTTTAACTAAAATATAAAAACACCACCAAAAAGGTGGTGTATAGTATAGTAAAAGTTCAGTCGGATTCAACAAGTATAGAAATTCGCGCCCTTCACTCTTAAGCAACTTTTGTCTTCTGATAGTACTTATGAAATATTAATAAACATTTGTAAGGGTTAATTTTTTTCATAGGCTAAAACAAATGCATAAATTCTGGTAAAAACAACGTAATCCAAGGGAGATCATTTTCAGACCCAGATGCAATTTGTCATTGGGCTATGAATCAATTATGCTAAAAAGGTCGACGTTATAATATTAGATAGTATTAGATGAATATTAGATAGTAAAAATCCCAGCGTTTGGACAATTACCTTAAAAACGTAAAAATACCATTGGCGTAAAAAAAACACAAAAATAAAAACTAAATAAAAAGTACACTATAGCACTAATGTTGATGAATGAGTAAAAACATCTTAGTTTTCTGATTTTGTGGAAAACTCAGAGAAAGTCCTGCTTTTGCACGTGGAAGGCGAGAGGGTTCATTTGGGGCTCATTCGCCCCCTTCCGGCAGTTTCTTTAATTACAGAGGTGCGTAGAATGCGTAGAATCAGAGTAGGAAGGGGGTGGAGGGAGGGGGAGAAACCCCCACACGAGGTCTCTTTCTTAACCACTGATTGTTGTAGAGAATCATAATTTAACACGTCTGAGCACGTAAAATCTCCCACGCCCACAGGGATTTGGCCTTGCCAAAATGTTTGGTTTGTATATCTTACAGTAAATAAAATTTGAGCTGAACACACGATTGAAAAATTTTGTGTTTTATAACTCAGTCAATACTACAAGAATCATAGTAATATTGTTAATTTTTTTGTTTTATGACCGTCATTAACTTTTTTTTAGTTACGCTCAGGCCCAGAACCTAGAGGGTTACTTCATTATCATACACCCAACGAATCAAGACTATTGGTGATTGTTAGGGTCATAGGAACATACTAATTGGTTGAAATGTGTGAATTTTCCTAAATCAAAAGATCAAAAGGAATTGCTGCAATCAGTTGTTTGACATTCAATAAACAGTTACAATATTTTTTTTACTTGAACAACATATCAACAACAAAAGAAAACTCATAGAAATAATAATCGCACACACTCTACACACTTCAATAATTTATATATATTTCGGAACAAAAGCTTCTTAAAGTGAAAAATCAAATCGGCTCTTCCACTACTATTGCTACTAATATTTATCGGATGAATAGTAAGTTATCATACATTAAGTTATCATACGTATACAAAGTTAATTCTTACATGTCAAGCTGGGGGTTCTATATTGTTGTTAAATAGTTAGATCAAATCAACGGCATTCGCTGAGATTCAATCACTCAAAAGTATCGTTTGATAAGCAACGATGTTACTAGTAAAGCTTACGACAATACGTCATGGTTCAATACAGCATAACTCGGTATGTAATGCGTGCATTGTAGACGGACATTGTATTAGACATGATCGGTCATAGCCAGGCTACATGCTTTGTCACATATGGCTATCTTAACAACATCGAGTCGAAGTGTCATCATAGCCTACCTTAAACGTTTTTTAGTGTACAGTTTATCAGTACACTGTGTACAGTCATGGCTAAATTAAAACAATTAGTGCTTGACTTAACGGTATCTATAATTTTAGTTTACGACGTATCGGACTAAAGCATGAGGTGTTTTAAACAAAATGATCCAAGGACATAGGTATATTAAAGTTAGATTTTAAAGCAATCAAGAAACTATTTTTTTTATGGCTTCAAGATTTTTTTATTTATAAGAGGTTATTCAAATAAATAAGAGGAAAAATGTTTTGTTTTACTCACGTCCAGATGATTTAAGACAAGGTTCAATATACCTGAAAATAAAAAATACGTTATATTAAAATTGTAAATAATATTTCACAAAAGAAATCTTGAGTAAAGTACATTGTTTAGCACCTATTAAGTCTACAATGAAATCAAAATATAATATATGAAGAACATAAACCTTAAATGCACGACGTATTGTAATACCGTTTTGGCAACTCTTAAACACATAAACACTATAGGATAAGATGGAGGAAATCTTTTAGTAAAAAGTAAAAAAAGAGGGAAAACCCGAACCAATATCTAGTGTGTCTAAACATACACCTACTTTGAACAAACGTATAAATAATGGAAAATGAAACACATTTAAGTCTATCTTCAATAAACATCCGAATCCCCGTTTGATGTTTAAACATTTAAGAAACACGTTTCTACCCGTGAAACCATAACAACGTGTGATCGGATTTCAGTGAGCTGTCAAAAGCAGAAACTCTTCGTTGAAGAAGAGCGCGATCTCTGTATATTGGTATAAGTGAGGAGTTGGGGGGGGGGGGGGTAAAGTAGGTAGGGGGAGGTAGATAACAAGAGTTCATTAAAAAGTCCCACCCCAACAACCACAAATGATGTCTTCTGTTTTCACACAGAAGACTTTGAAGGCACCCGTTACAATCAGCGAGTCACTTCTTGGAGGTCTTCGAAATGAAATTTTAAGGGATTAATTTCAGTCTTTAGGGAAAAGTGTGACTGCATTACTTCAATGTTTTTGAAGACATGTGAAACATATCCTTAAATTATATCTCGGCGAAAAACAGTTTTAACATAGCTTCGAGTTTTCAAAGAATTTCCTTAACGGGGTATAACTCTGTATTCCTTAGATATTTGATTTTACGTATATTCGGTGAACCTAATTTTAACTATTATGTTTTTAATTGGATCACGCATAACATGCTTATGCTAGATATAAAATACAAATTTGTTATCAAATAGTTATTTCGTTTACCAAACCAACTGGCTACTTCAAGTTCTTAATTTAACACATCTATGTAAATACTAATATGCCAGAAGCTATTGTTTGACATTGTTTTAAATTGTTTCATCATTTTACTCAGACAATGAATAACTAGGGTAAAGATGCCTATTTATAAACATAGCCAGATGAGAAATGCTTGTATCCAAGAGAAGTGCTTGTGAACAGAAACAGAAACGCAAACTTGGATTTGGAGAGTTGGCTATGATTATGTACAGAAACGGCAAGGCCAACTTTTTGTAAATCATTTTAGCTTTTTTTACATAAAAGATTACATGGGTCAACCACCAGGGTGTACATATATTTGACATAACGTACAATGGGCAACTATTACGGTTTATAAAAAAAATATACAACATTTTATATATACAAATCCTACATACATTATTTTATTTGAGTAAGACACCAAATGAATTTTTTTTATTACAAAGAATATATTTTGATAAAAAATAATATTTTCCGATATTTTTAAGAATACTCTATCAGTCAGTGTTAAAAAGCGATAACCTTGAAACCCACAAAAATAGAATTAAAAAACATTTACTAAATTTAGTACATTTAGCATATATAATAAGAAAACCCTCATCTAGTTACAATCGCCCACAATAAATAAATACTTAATTACATCAAATACAAATATTATAAATAAAATAAGTCAATGCTGTAAAAACTCATTAGTTTGTATGAACTTATAACACCGCTGAAAGTAAATACTGTGGCACTCTAGTATAATGTAACAAATTAATCAATAAAATACATCATTTGTATTTCCAAACGCATCTATGAATATGAAATACGCTTACAAACAGCTAAAAAGAGTATGTGTGTATATTCTATAATGAAATAATGAGCAAATTGCAAAAGTTGTGTACAAAGCACATAGGATTGGTACAAAACTTTTCCAATCTGTTACAAGATTGGTCTGTTGGCTCAAACGCAGGTTTAGGAGACAGAAGGCCTTTGACAGTACGGGAGCTTCATTTAGAGGTGTCGCATTGATTTCCCGCGCATTGTCAGCTGATGTCATTGTTCCCGCGCTTTTGTCCTACTGAGGACAGACGGAAACACTTTAATGGATACCCGGACAGAGTTTTCCGAGTTAAAACTCTATACGTTAAGGTTGGGTTATTTACCCTATTTACTGACGTAGTTTCCTTATTGCTTGATATATTTTGGATAAATCTGTCGACTGGAAATTGTTGGTGAAAAATAAATAACTTTATATAGACAGTATAAGATTAAGTCCATACAAAATGGACTGCATTCCAGATAAAAATAACTAAATAAATAAAAAAAATCATAAAACTACTGTGTAAAGTATAGCACAAATTGCTTTGGTCAACAAAAATGGAAGGTTTAGCGTTAAAGTATGTAAACAATCAAATACGGAAATCTAGCATGTCTTGATAATTTACACGATTTGTATAGCAAAATATTTTTTAAAAGGTAGTCCTGTTTGATAAATAATCAAAGACCTACGCTAGACTAGAAAAACACAATACATTTTTATCTGCAAATTACCCATGATAAAATTATTCAAATTAGTTACACATAGTTTACATGTATTATAACAAATAACAAAATACAAAGGACTTTAAGTATTAATTTGGATGTTAATAATACAACTTCAAATACATGAAACACATTTGAAAGATTAAAGTAATCAATTTCACAACGACAGTTACACAATAACGCAGCATTACAATGTCAACATTGTTTTACACCTTTTGATATGTAAAGTGAAAACGAAATTAAAAGCTTATAATATTGGTATTATCTTTATTAATCCTCGTTGCATTTTCACAAAAGTTAATATCCGTAGAATAACAATTTGATATGATTATTCCGTTTGACACTTTGGGTAAAACGCTTTACTCGAATTATCATAACTAGTATACACTACTGTTATTGTAGTTTAAAGCCATGCAATGTCATTGAACAATTCAATAAGGACGAATTGTGGATAGCTGAGGGACACGGAGCATTCTATTATTTTATGTAGAAGTTTGTCGGTTTGATTCCGAGAAACCTTTTTTTAGTTTTTAATAGTTAGAAATTGAACTAAGTTGTCCTTTATCAAACTTTAAACGAATTCTGATAAAAACACACGAAATCTACGTAAGTAAAAACGCTGTCACATTATCCATTCTACTTTTAATTTCTCACTCATCACCTTAAAATATGCAAAACTTAATATTTAGCGACAAAAAAATCTAATGTGATCAAACAAAAAGTGGAAAACGTAAAGCTAATCAGCAACATTCTAAGACAACGATGGCACACATTTTAAGTAAATCTAAGAAATGCCAAATGTAGACCAAAAACCTTGACAATAAAGGCGAATAAAAATATTTCACACTTACACACGTAACACTTTTAAAAATAGAAAAAACTGAATATATTTAAATCAGATTAATCATTTAGATCAGTTATGTCATTTATACTTGTATCGAGATAATGTAGTTGAGTGTTGCTGGAATCAGCACAATTTTGTTAAGGATCGTATTGCT
Organism: Macrosteles quadrilineatus; assembly: GCF_028750875.1. Lineage (NCBI taxonomy): Eukaryota > Metazoa > Arthropoda > Insecta > Hemiptera > Cicadellidae > Macrosteles > Macrosteles quadrilineatus. The sequence goes on from NW_026542602.1 coordinate 9,284,147, forward strand.
CACTACACGCAACATGTCAGCGTAGGTGGGATACGAAGGCTTAACACTATCAATAATAGCGTACAATGTCACGTGACAGCTTATGCAGATCGGCGAATCGTCTTAAAATAGATTAATGGAATTAATTTGAACTAATCTTTCATTTATATTTTATCAAAAGTGCTCTAAAATAGTTTAAAATGTTTTAGGGTTAAAAACTAGGCTTGTTCTTCATAATAATGTTGCGGGCTTAACGGGTTCTTTACAATAAAACTTGGCGATTTTATAATAACTATTTATTTACACTAATTATTCTATATTTACAGATATTAGAATTACCTAACACCTAACTAACCCTATCTAACCTAGCTAAAGCCTATTCTTATTTACAATGATTCTACTTACAGCTAACCTTTACAGGATTTATCACTTCTGTTACACACACTGTCACTACACTGTCACTAGAGTCACTACACTGTTACTCTCACTGTCACTACACTGTCACTGCCACTAGCACTAGCACTGGTCACTAACACCGACGGGCGCTTGCTGCGACGATTCTCGGAAGGCTTAACTCAACTCAACTGCCGTGTGCCGGAAGACGGTCCCTTTATAAGCTTGCCGTGGAACATTCTGGAGACACCTAGTAGCCTAGACAAAGGTGTTTACGCCGTAGAAGTGTAGAAGGTTCTAGGGCCCCTATTGAGGTAGTCCGTTGACATGGGTCTATTGTCTATCAGTGGTGCGCTAGGAGAAACCCGTGTAAACAAACAGCCCTTTTGAGACGGCGCCTGGCTATTGTTGCGCGGGGCTCCTGACTTGTAACACTACCCCCTCCTTAAGACTGTTCTGTCCCAGAACAGATTTCCCCTGAAGCTTGCGATCTTCTGGTCCACCGGAGGTTCCCCATGGGTTGTATACGCAGACCACAATTTCGATGCCAGTGTCCTTAAAAAGTTCCTGCACCATATTTCTCACAATCCTCCATTCCAGTCCGTCATAACCACATCCCAGCCTGGGAATAGCAAGCTTTTTGATTCCAATCCGAAGAAGTTTGTCTCGCAGGTCTTGCAGGCTTTTCTTCAACGATTCGTAGGAGGGCTTCTTACTTGACGTTTCCTTCGTAACGAGGTAGAACAAATGCTGGCCGTTGCGCTTCAGGTGAAGGGTCGTACCAATGGTGGGGCTCTGCCGCTCAAGATCTTCGGTCCCTCCAAACTTTTTCCTGAAGACTGTGGCTATACCTCGCGACGCTCTCAGGTCTTCTGCTACGCAGTGTGCCAAGGCATATTCCACTGGCAAGGTGAAGAGGTCCTTGTATAACAGCCTCGGTCCTTCATTTCCATGTCTCTCAGGCACGACGTCTCTTGGCTCGGTTGAGAGGTTCCGAACTTGTTGGCCGTGATCTCCTTTGTAGGGTGCAAGCCTGTTAAAATGAACTATTTTTGGTTTGCCATTTGGTTGTTTCTTAATCCTGTAGATGACGTCATTTAAACGGGAAATAACTTCATAGGGTCCTTCCCATGAGTTCTGGAGTTTAGGTGAATAACCACGACGCCTTCGGGGATTATGCAGCCACACGAGATCACCAGGTGTGAACCCTCCTTTCTCGGCCTTCACGTCGTACCTCTCCTTCATCCTGTCACTTGCTCCAGATATGTTGCGACGAACTTTCTCATGTATCTCGTCCATCCTCTTCCGCAGATCCGATACGTAGTCCTCGCCAACCACACATTCATCCGGCTTCAATCCATACTGCAAATCGCATGGAAGACGTAGCTCTCGCCCGAAAACTACGTTGGCTGGAGTTTGGCCGGTGGTTTCGTTGACAGAACTCCTATAAGCAAGTAGGAACAGGTGCATGTATTGGTCCCAGTCCCGCTGATGTTCGGAGACAACCTTTGACAGATATCTTCCCATCGTCCTGTTCATGCGTTCTACCATGCCATCTGACTGTGGATGAAGAGGTGTTGTTCGAGTCTTCCGGATACCAAGAACTTCACACATTCTAGAGAATACCGCTGACTCAAAATTTCTTCCTTGGTCAGAATGAAGTTCGAGCGGGACGCCAAATCGGCTAACCAGTTCTTTGATTAATATATCTGCAACTGTTACCGCTTCCTGGTTAGGCAATGCATAGGCCTCTACCCATTTGCTGAAGTAGTCCATTGCAACCAAAATAAATCTATTTCCAGCATCGGACATGGGGAACGGTCCTGCAACGTCAATGGCAATGCGCTCGAACGGGGCACCTACGTTGTATTTCCTCATTGGGGCTTTTCGTTTGTTGACAGGGCCATTTGATGCTGCGCAGGTCACACATCTTCTGCACCAGTCTATGACGTCATCTTTCTGATTAGCCCAGTAGAAGCGCTCCCTTACTTTCACCAGTGTACGATGTACCCCTAGATGGCCTCCAGAAATTCCATCGTGCACTTCCCTTAGCACTTCAGGAACCCTCTTCCTTGGAATTATTATTTGGAGTTTCCGGTGCCCCCCTTCCTCCGATCCGACGACTCGCTTCAAAACTCCTTCTTCCATTAAAATCGAGTTCCACTGCGCCCAGTAGGTCTTGACGTTCTTAGACAATGGAGCAATATCCTGCCACGACGGTCTTCCTTTATTGTCCATCTTCCACTGCATGACGTGTCTTAGGTCTGGGTCTTCCTTCTGGTCCTCTGACAGTTTCTTACTGTCCCATTCGTCGTCAACGGCGGTCACGCGATGATTTGATGCACTTTTGTCTTCCTTGCGTGTGCAGTGCATGCAGGTGTCTCCACATGGTCTTCTTGAAAGTGCATCCGCATTCCTGTGGCTCGGTCCCGCACGATGGACTGATTCGAAGTCATACTCCTGTAACCTTTCCAACCATCTAGCAACCTGCCCTTCTGGAGACTTGAATCTTAGAAGCCATATCAGTGCGGCATGGTCCGTTCTCAAGAGGAACCTTCTTCCATACAAATACTTGTGAAAGTGTTCTATGGACTTCACCACAGCCAGAAGCTCCCTCCTGGTGACACAGTAATTTCGCTCCGGTGCTGACAGTACCTTACTGAAGTATCCGATCATATGTTCTTCTCCATCCTGAAGTTGAGAAAGGACTCCTCCAATGGCGGTATTGCTGGCATCCGTGTCTAGTACGAATTTTCCGTCTGGTCGTGGATAGCTCAATATAGGTGCGCTGCATAATTTAGCCTTCAGCTCTTCAAAAGATTTCTCACAGTCGTTGTCCCAAACAAAGATTCTCTTGTCTTCGGTCAATTTAGTTAGTGGTTTGGCAATATTAGCAAATCCTTTTACAAATCTTCTGTAGTAAGCGCACAGCCCAAGGAAGCTCCTAACTTGGTGTTTATCCTGAGGTATTGGCCAATCAGTGATAGCTCTGATCTTCTCCGGATCCACAGATACTCCTTTGTCTGATACAACATGGCCGAGGTAATTAACCTGTTTGCGGAACAAGTTGCACTTCTTGGGGTTCAACTTGAGATTAGCCATCCGCAGTCGCATAAAGACATTCTCCAGGTTCTTCAGGTGGTCTTCGAAGGATTTGCCTAGGACGATAATGTCATCCAAGTATACCAGGCATGTTTCCCATGACAATCCCCTGAGGACGTTCTCCATGAGCCTTTCAAAAGTAGCAGGGGCATTGCAAAGTCCAAAAGGAAGCACAGTGAATTGCCAAAGTCCTGTCCCAATAGAGAACGCTGTCTTCTCCTTGTCCTCAGGAGCGAGCCCGACCTGCCAGTAGCCACTTCTGAGGTCTAAGGTTGAGAATATCTGACATCCTCCCAGAGTGTCGAGTGTGTCATCAATCCTGGGTAGAGGGTAGCTGTCTTTCTTGGTGACATTGTTGAGAAGGCGGTAGTCTACGCAAAATCTTGTTGAGCCGTCTTTCTTTTTCACTAGTACCACAGGTGACACCCAAGGGCTGCTAGAAGGCTCGATGACACCATCCGCTTCCATCTCCTTTATGATTCTCTCGGCTTCGTCACGTTTTGCCAGTGGGAGTCGTCTAGGGGCCTGACGTATGGGTTTTGCATCTCCGGTGTCTATCTTGTGTTGTACTATATTCGTCCTTCCTCTAGGGCCACTTCCGTACTCAAAGACATCTTGCCATCTAGTAATAAAGTCCTTTATTTTTGCACTTTGTTGATGCGTCAGCTCCTGACAGGTGCTCTCCACGAAATCTTCTAGCTCCTTCGGTAATCCATTTGGAGATGGCGGGCATGATCTTAGTTGACGTACCACCGAATTAACAGCCACGCACGTTCCGATCGTTACTCCTCTTTTCATCGTAACAGGAAAACCATTCAAGTTCATCAGTTGCACCGGATTTTCATGTCCTAAGTTAAATAAAGATCTGGCGACAAAGACACCACGTCCAAGCTGGGATTCACTGTCACTTCCTGGCTCCAGAAGAACACTTTGCCCACTAGTCCAATCTCCTTCGACAATAGTTCGGGCGATGACTTGGCTGCGTGCTGGTAGCATTGTGTCTTCCAGAAGGTGGACGCGTGCAGAGATATCTTTTCCGTGTCGTAGTATGACATCTTCATCTCCGAGAGTCACTAGTCCTCTTGACATGTCCAACTTCAGTCCGTACTTCACCATTATATCGGTTCCCAAAATCACGTCCTCGTCTATGTCGGCAACAAGTGCGCAGTGTTGAAACACGCAGCCACCGATGTGGAAGGTAGCAACCGTCTGCCCATAGACCTGAGCCAGCTGACCTGTAGCTGTACGTAGAGACCATGATGTTGGTGAAATATCTTCCGTCGACACAGTGTTTGGATTCAGGATGGTCATAGTCACCCCGGTGTCCAGAAGACAGCTTTGGAGACGCCCGTTCACCTTTCCGTCGACGTAGAAACTGCTCGACTGACTTCCCAGTGAAGCAAATTTACCACTTTTCCTCGGGGCTTTCCAATCGCGGGCTGACGGTTGCCCCTTTCCATCAACCCTCCTTAGTTTTCCTGCGTCGGTTCTGATGTGGTCGAAGGACATTTACTCCGGGGATGTCCCATCTGTCCGCAGCTCCAACAGCGTATCTGCCGGCGACGAGTTTTTAGTGCCTCCAGCACTCTCTTTACTAGCTCCTCGATGTCCAGTGGAGTTGTAGGTTCTGCGTCTGCCACGCGGACTCGAGCCTGGCCCCTCACCGACTGTCGCACAGCCTCGAACTCCAGTGCCTGTGTCAGTGCGTCACTCAGGGTCTTTGGTCTGGCGAGCTTCACTACCTGTTGAGTCTCAGGTTCACGTAGACCGTCTAGGAATTTATCCACCGCCAAACTCTCGTAGACATCATCCGTGACCGATGGATAGGCGTTTCTCACCAGGCGAGCAATGTCGGCTTCAAACTCCTGGAGTGACTCGCTGGGCTTCTGGATCCGGTTCCGCAGCTGTGATCGGTAGAGCTGGTCCATATGTCGATGTCCAAAGCGCATGTCCAATCTTCTTACTAATTCTGCGAAATTCTTCCGCTCCGCCATTGGCATAGCATGCAGAACTGATAACGCATCGCCCCGCAGTGCAAGACACAGCGTCGAAGCCTTTGTTTCCTCGGTCCACCCATGGACCATAGCCGCTGTCTCGAAGAGAAGCATGTAGTCCTCCCAGGGGGTTTTGCCATCGAAGTGAGGAACGATGTTCTGAGGGGCAACGGCAGCAATGGTGGACGCTGGCTTGGAGATCGTATCTAGGGCGTTATCCTGCTGAAGTTCGCCAGTGCTAGCCGATGACGCAGGTGTGAAACTCCCCGATGCAGCCATTTCCTGCCTAAGCTTAACTAACCTATCTTCTAGATTTTTTTCTATACAATTAAATTTCTCATCCATTTCATTCATCCTACTTTCTAAATCATCAACTTTGCTAGAATACTCATCTAACTTGTTCAGCATTTTTGATTCTACATTTGACATTTTTGTCTCAATATTAGCTTCAAGGTTTTCTAACGCTTTACTAGTTTCTGACATTTTTGACTCAATATTAGCTTCTAGGTTTTCTAAAGTTTTACTAGTTTCTGACATTTTTGACTCTAATGTTTTACTATTTTCTGACATTTTCGACTCAATATTAGATTCTAGATTTGACATTTTTGACTCTAAGTTCTTAAGCATTTTGTTCATATCAGATGTTTCAAATAAAACGTTATCTGGGTCTTCACCTGCATCAATTAAAGCTTGTTTAAGGCGTGCCTGAAGGGCTGATTTAGTTCCACTATTATCTAGATCTCGTTCTTCTAATTCTCTCCTAAGATCAGCTACTTTTAACTCATCAAGTTTCACACCTTTGAAAGCCATTTTTATGCCAAACAAATAATTTTACAATAAATGACTTTTCTTTGTAAACAAATTTACGAGACAAATTACTAATATGTAACAAAGACCCTGAATCTTACTAATATCTAATACAACTAAAATAAAACTCAATATTTTACAATTAAAATAGCCAAAATAATGCCGCTTTCTGACACCAATTGTTGCGGGCTTAACGGGTTCTTTACAATAAAACTTGGCGATTTTATAATAACTATTTATTTACACTAATTATTCTATATTTACAGATATTAGAATTACCTAACACCTAACTAACCCTATCTAACCTAGCTAAAGCCTATTCTTATTTACAATGATTCTACTTACAGCTAACCTTTACAGGATTTATCACTTCTGTTACACACACTGTCACTACACTGTCACTAGAGTCACTACACTGTTACTCTCACTGTCACTACACTGTCACTGCCACTAGCACTAGCACTGGTCACTAACACCGACGGGCGCTTGCTGCGACGATTCTCGGAAGGCTTAACTCAACTCAACTGCCGTGTGCCGGAAGACGGTCCCTTTATAAGCTTGCCGTGGAACATTCTGGAGACACCTAGTAGCCTAGACAAAGGTGTTTACGCCGTAGAAGTGTAGAAGGTTCTAGGGCCCCTATTGAGGTAGTCCGTTGACATGGGTCTATTGTCTATCAGTGGTGCGCTAGGAGAAACCCGTGTAAACAAACAACCCTTTTGAGACGGCGCCTGGCTATTGTTGCGCGGGGCTCCTGACTTGTAACAATAAATTTCTGGAAAAAATTTAAACTATCTTTATATTCTAAGTTTCTTTTTTGATTCCATTATTTTTTAAACTTCAGTGGTTTCCCATAATTAATGTAGCAACAAGTCTACTAGGGGTTTCCTACGCATTGAAAACTCGAATAATATTTAGGGGCTTTACTTCTTTCTTCACTAATTACTTAAGTGGTTAAAAATAAAATGAAACCTTTTAAAAATTGGTACAGTACATTTATGTACCATTGTAAGCTTAAATTTAATTCTAACGTCTTCCAATGTTCGGTATATAGTTGTTTTTTTTCTCTATTATTTATAAGCTTCATATTACATTCTCATACATATATTACCTGTATAAAACTTTGATATTTCAAGAAACCTTCACTGCAAACCTATGTATATTCAAACATTGCCGTATCAATTCAAGATTGGGAAACAAAACTTACTTTTCGCTTGAACACAATTCAACTGAAATTATCAATCGGAAAGTTCTGCCACAGTAATCACGATCTTGAAACTGCAGCCTAGAAACGAATCTTAATCAAGAAAGTTAAACAATTCAAGTTAAGATAATGAAAGATTCGTCAGCCTGCTTCGCAAAGTTCCGATTGCAGATGGAGTCTGTTTTTAGAATTTTCAATTAATCGAGACTGTTTTAAAAACTCCTAATTAAATCAGCGTTTTGTTTGGAAATATTATTCTTTCAAGAAGATCCAGATGTAAGTTTACATTATGTAGCCAACAGGTTTTACTCATAGATACACTTACACATTTAAAAGAAATCCTTGTAAAACATAAACTTCATTGTCAGCCTTCACTTAATTTGTGTGAAAAAGAACTTTTATGTTTTTAGGAACAACAACAAGGTTTTACGTTGTTTTTTCATTGAGTAGTCAACACAACCGAAAAGCTGATGTGTATTTTTTGTATTAACGTAATATATAAAAGCGCCGACCAATTAAGGTTTCGATATTAGCTAAATCTCGATACTTTTTGTTTAGCATTGGAAAACCAGCAAATAAGAGTATCAATTTCTGCCGGAAATAACAAATTACCTTTATAATGTATAGCTTATACGAAATATTGACATAGCACTCGTGTCACTGACAGAGGAAAAGTAAAGCGAAACGATTTGGTGGAATCTAAAAATCGCATAACACTGAAGATCTGTTATAAATAAGTTGGTCGTACACAACCCGTGTCATGCACGTGACATATTATACTAAACACTAACAAAACAACAATCTGGAATGTTTAGGGATTTCTCAAAGTTTCAATTTGTGTAGACCAAGTTGAAAGTTGTGTGGCAGAAAGAGAATGTCACACACAGCTAAGTTGGTTAAGCCCTGAGTTTACGTCCCATTGAGTACTCGTGTGACTCCAAAGTTTTGGCCACCTCAATTAATTGGCTTCCAACTTTTTCACCTTTAATGTCAAGAAGCATTAGTGAAATTTCACATGACTTTTATAGTTACTTGATGGTTATGGATTTTTGTACTATTATATATGTTAGTAAACCTTGAACTTGGATGAATATAACTTCAACAAGATACTTTAGTTGTTTAAACCATTTTTCAAATTTAAAGAGTGATCCATTTTGTATTGCATGTAATAGTACTAGCCACTGGTGACTAATTAAAATTTATCAATCTTCAAAAACGCACTTACGAAAAATTAAATAAAAATGTCCTCCCAGAAAATCTTATCAGTGAAATCTTACTTTAATCCACACAATAAAGAAATTTAGTTAGCTAAACCTGAAATGTAATCGATAGCTAGGCCTATTTTAATAACTTTTGTATTAGTAAAATTACACTCGAATTACATTCACTATTGCCAGGATGTCATGGCTTAAGTTTACTGATACGGTTGTTTAGTCGAATCTGAAAACAAGTTTAAGACAGGTTTAAAGGATTTTGTATAATTGCATTGGGAATTAACACTTAAGTACACTATATGACGTATCTACCAATTAAAGTTCGTTGTACAATACATTTACTACAACTAGAGGGGATTTGTCAGTCTATTTGGCCAAGAGATAAACAATTGAAATCCATTTGACCAGCTTTCCAAGCAAACTGTATTGCGGGTAAGGGATTTACTAGTTAAATCTACGCATTTTTAGGACAAAAAAAAAATCAACACAACTATGAGCTATTATATTATTAGCTGTAGTATTACCGCTACAAAACCTGTAGATACATAATAATAATAAATTATTAGTAAAGCGAATGTTATTCCTTATGTAACATCTAAATCCACTATGTGATTTCAATTTTTGTCAAACACAAAAAAATTGAAACGAATTTTGCACAACCAACAATATTAATAAGAGCAATGGATGCACATCTAGTCATTGTACAAATAATAAATGTTCTAAATGTAATACAATTTCAATTCCTATGGGGATGAATCAACCAGCGTTAATCAACCTCCTTATCCCACTAACACTTTGACACATCGTGTATTGATCAATAGTATGCTGACTCCAGTGTGCTGATTCCAGCCCCTCAGAAAATGATTCATTTGATAACACACTTATTAGTTTTATGGTATTAATGTGTGTTAAACAGAGGGACCGCCATTGGATGTTGCTTTGATGTGTAATGAAACAAAAACAAACAAAACCAAAACTGCAGTTCCCCTGTGTATTGGTTGTAGGCGATGAGTGCAATTATGATGAAAATATTACTGTTATGTGTGGCAAATTTATACTAACATATTTTCAAATAATAATCCGTCTGTTGAAGACTTTCCCTGATAGGAAAAGCAATTTTAAAATGTCATCACGGATCAAACTATACACAAGAGAAAGTAGTTTTTAAAGAGAAAGTCAAAGTGTAAATCAAAATGCTGGGCATGAAATAGGTAAATTTATTTATAAATATGACAATTTATACAATTCTCAACTGAGGTATTTAACAGGCTAAACTGTTGTTTCAGTGCTTTGGAGATTAAATATCAAAGGTCGGGGAGGAAGAAATACTAGATAACATGGAACACTCATAAAACGTATATGAAATCGTAATGAAAGCAATCTTATTACTAATTATTGGTAATTGACAATTTTAGGATCCCATAATTTTAGAGGTCATTGCAGTTTATTACGAGGGATAAGCAGTTTGGCCGAATTTGACACAGTTTATTTTAAAAACAGGTAAAATACTAATCACGGTCTAGAATGCCTCTTGGCGCCTTTCGTTTCGAGTTTGGTCTAAGGATAGGTTCAGAAACGAACTCGCTGGGTCACTCGAGTTTGTAGTCTATTTCACATGCCATTGGCTGAAAAGTTTTCTAGTTCGGGCTACAAGATGAGTAGCTATAACATTAGTTCATATCATTCCCCTCCGACATGAGCAACGATTGTTAAGATGACTGTGAACTGCAAGTTACTAAGTTACCAATTCCTACCTAAACTCGCAGAGAAACACGGAATAAGCCAATAGAGAAACTAATGCACAATGAGATTCATTTGCCAAGCAATTATTCAACATCGATTCGACTAGGCTTTACCGCAATGCGTGTATAATCAACAGTTCGCATGTTATAACAACTACTTGACAGCCACTTGGTGTAGGGTCTACAACACGCTAACCTTTACTATGTCTTCCATGCTGGGAATTGAAGTAAACTCGCTCATAGGTATGAAAAGAAACTAAGTGACGCTGAGGTATACTGATGGAGCGCGGGACTTCTGTCCTTGAGGACTTAGTTAAATGAATTCCTTCAAGAAATTATGTCGGAACTTGACAGTTCGGAGCCCACCTTAACTGTTTGTACGCATGAGAAATGAAGGATAAAGCGAGAATCTTTCTCGTATCCCAGAGTTCCTTCCACTTTTGTGTAATCAATCAAATAACGAGATATAATCGCAGTTAATTAAAAATGTGTTGGTAACGACAAAGTGATAACTTACAGTTTATTTTTATTTCAGCTAAAACTTTGTAAATATTTTAAATATTATTTTACATGTCTTAAAAGTCTTTGTAAAAAAGAGCAGTTTTATTACCAATCCTTATCCTTCCAAAAATTAAAATGAAAACATATCCTGCAACACACTTCGCTCTTCTAACCAACTAGACGTGTTTTCAGTTTTCTCCCAGAATCCATATATGTTACCAACTATTTTGATTACATAATACAAGTAGTCATAAAGAAAAGTCTGAACGACAAAAGTAACGTTCGAGAGGCTACATTTTTTTTAAGCTTAGACATAATGTATAATTAACGACAATGTTATTTCTGTAGTGGGCATTGTAGTTTTCCGCGTTTTCTTTAAAATTCCCCGAGCGACGCCAAACTTTGTTTTTCATCCTGCTTTTGTCACCGGAAACTTTCCCTCCAACCACCAACTGGTGAAATTGCCCCGTTGTGACACCTTCTTTGACAAAGTTTTTGGAAAGATTTGATAACTTTGGAGTAGGGTTGGAGAAGGTATTGTTTACTTCTGGGGGAAATACAAAGGACACAGTGAAAGGAGGAGCGGTGTAACAGAAAAACCTAGAATGTGTGTTGTTATCACTACGAAAAATTCGAATACAATTTGTAACCAGATTATTTTGTAAAAATTACTTTACTTTTTTAACTTTAGAAATATTGTTACTTTAAAATGTGTTTAAATGCTTAAAAACATGCAGTTACACACTCGAAATGAAAATTAAGGATCTTTTACCAATGCATTAGGTATATTTTTCTTTAAAGGACTTCTCGTGAAGTCTTTAACGACCTAAATAACTTATTTTGTTATGTTGATCTAACTGAACTCTTAGCCTAGTCTTATATTTAATTACTAAAACAATATGTTTAAACCGGAATGAAAATGAAATTTTAATGACATTTTGACAATTTTCATGTATAAACTAAGAATGCAAAAGTAACCTTTGTAAACACGACGATTTCATTGAATGGAAATGGCACTCAAACTACTTTTGGCAGCATTAGTTGAGGACAATGCAAGTTAACATTACTATCACGAAATGCAATTACATTTGGGAAAGGTAATGAGTAATCAGTGTTGGTTCGCTTTAATGACGACCATTTGGCCATTAATTGGCCCACAATAGGAAACCATTAGCTTCGAATGGAACATGTAAACAAAACCAAACTGATTGTGGTCCTTTGAAAAGGCGATACACCAACTACAGCTGTATATCATCAAATCATGTTATGTTTAGCTATTAAAAATAAATTTAAGAGTAAACCGTGTCAATTGCTAGATCTATATTGTGTAAAATAGGAATGTTAATGTTGGAAGAAAACAAGCCAGCAAAGTAAAAGAATAAATGAAATACGCATGGTTGATGGTAAAAAATAATATTACTAGCTTTTAAATAGAAAACTAATTCACATCTTAGGATCCTTAAAACAGTTAGACATATTATATTATCCATATATTGTATTTAATTAGTCTATGTCAAATATTTGAACCAATAACTGTACCGTAACATAGTCGGTTAGAGATTGAAAACAGTTTTTTGTATATAACAAATGGAAATGAGGGAGAATTATTGTTATACACATTATTTAACAGTCTAACATAAAAATCAAGAGCAAGAAACACGTGTATTGTAATAACTATTGATTGATAAAGAAATTACAAATCAGTAAACGACGCAGTTTATAAACTAGAAAATTTACTTGTACTCCGTACAATAACAGACAACGTTTATCGTCTCCGCATTCAAGTTACATCCTCTGGCAATACTCTAAAATTGTTGCGAAGAAAATATTTCCAAGTTCAAACTAATAAACACAAAACACTCCATCTAATCTAAGGATACCTTCGATCTTCCTGCAGGTAAAAATGTTGAAAAAAATTCATTCAAAAAATAATTCGGGAAATCTTGTTCCGAAGTTTCGCAGGAATGTAATGTTTGCTGATTGTTGCTTTGTACTTTAAAGTGAACATAGAGCGAGAGAGTGCACAACAAAGTGCACATTTCTACTGATAACAGAAATATAAAGTGATAGTTTCTTCATTATTTGTCAATTGATACCGATAAATTTATAATTTAGCTAGTTGCTGATAGCCGTCATGATAAAACGATGCAAAACTTAGGATTACAGTTGGCAACGCCTAGCAAAACGAGACTAACTCAGAACTCAGTATAACCATGGTATAACACAGATGACAGACTAGGATATCACATTAAATATCCGTTATCAGTACAAATGTTCACTTTGTTTTTTAGTCTTTCACTCTCTCTTCATTGTACAGTGTCAGTAGTACAGATAGCACAAATCAGAAACTAGCAAACGAGACATTCATCACTATCAAGTGGCATATAAAAGAACAGGTTATCACTTAGGATTTCCGTTATCGGTACAGATGTGCACTTAGTTATTCGCTCTCTCGGTCTATTTTCACTCTACAGTAGTACAAATAGCAACAATCAGCAAATGTTACATTGCAAAACAACGAGATCGGATTTGTCCATCTATTTGCCCATTAAGAGATCAACAATAGAATTCCATTTGACCGGCTTTGCAAACAGAGCAGATTGTGGTAACAGTTGCGTATTTTAAAACGGATTATTTAAACGGTTTGTATACATAGAGTTGTTTAAAACTCCCATTTCAATAATAAAAACGAGGAAAACTAGATATTTTCAGAAATCTACTTAAAAAATAACGACATTGAAACCCAACAATCTATATACATGTATGTATGTATGTTTGTTGGTCCTTTATGGACTCCGAAACCGCTCGACAGATTGTAATGAAACTTTCAGGCATTATTAAGCATTATTCAAGGATGGTTTGTGTGAAGTTTGGTGCAGATTCGCCAAAAGGGCTCCGCCCCAGTGGCTCTGGGGTTTCCCATGTTAAATATTTAGCTAAATTAGATATACTGCTGTGAAGAAGATTATCCTTGTTGACATTCAATACAGTTTCACAATAACAAATCTGAATTTCAAAATTAAAGAATTTGTCTCACGTTTGGTTATATATAATTTTTAACCTGGTGTAACCCCTTACTCGTGTTCTAGCCGCACTGCGTACGTTGCTTACGTTACGCTACGTTAATATTGCGTGTAAATTCACTCTTGATTGCCCCTTTGTTGTACAGCAAACCTGCAACACGCTACTGGCGACTTAATCTTCTTTAACTGGAGTCAAATTCGGTTTGAGTTACCCTTATTTTATTATTGCATGGCATAGTTAGTAACTGTCAGTCAAAGCTAACCAAAGCGCTGACTTAATGAACTTTGGGTGTATATCCCTGGTTCCATAAGTTTTGTTTAGCTTTTAGAATTTTGACAAAACTAATATTGATTTAAGGTTCATAATGGGTTTTATTGACATATATTAGGTTATAAGTTTCGTCGGTTCTTATAACCACATGGTAAAATGGTAAAATGTGACATTGATTTGATTTTTTGAATTTTCCCTTGCAGTACACTTGCAATTTCAAATTGATTTTTGTTTTAGGCAAAAATATAATTACTTATTTTTAACGAAACAGTCCATAAATAATATTTTCCCTGGTAAATGGTTTTTTTCCATCCCAATCAATATACACTTGGTTTGGTAATTTATAGGGGTTTTGAAAACATTTGGTTCAGATAAACATTCTTTCCATTTGAACTTCTTTCCACCTAAGTAACCACTTAAAAAAATAATTTAGAGACGAAATACCTCGAAGTTAGACAATTTTGGGCCACATTTGTCGCAACAAAGGGTCAGTCAGTAACGGCGAGGACAAGGGTTCATTTGGGGCTCATTCGACGCCGTTTCGCCAGCTCCTTTAATTGAGGAGGTACGTCGAGTCAGCGAGGGGGGGGGGTTCACCGAGGACTACAAATGATGCTCACTGATTTTGTTCAAAGTAATTTTCACGCTCCTGAACACGTAGGGTGAAATGCGTGTTTTCTGCCGCGAGAATGAAGATTTTCACCCTCTTTGGAAGAATTTGCTACGCCAGCTTGAATAAAAATGACGCAATAGAGTGAACAAAAATATGAAAAGTATATTTTGTAATGCACCAGTCAAAACTAAAATAGTCAAATCAATACAATGCACTTATTTTACGCTCCGATGACGTTTGCAAACACATGTGCATACATAGGTCACATACCAGGTATTCTAAAGGTTGTGCACATTTTGTCATTTAAAATCAAAGCCGTATCTTTCTAGTTTCACGATGCTGGACTTAAAAAAAAATCTTGATCTGAGATTATATACAAAAAACCTAAGGTAAGTGAACCAATGG
Organism: Macrosteles quadrilineatus; assembly: GCF_028750875.1. NCBI lineage: Eukaryota > Metazoa > Arthropoda > Insecta > Hemiptera > Cicadellidae > Macrosteles > Macrosteles quadrilineatus. Next base: position 9,299,395 of record NW_026542602.1, read on the forward strand.
AGATGAATCGGAAGCTTAAATAGTAAAATCCCTTGTGAGAATTTTCTTACTTTCCAAAGTTATTTGTAAACTCAACTGGTTGTTGATCTACAAATATTTTTACCCAAATATTTATTTTTGTGTTGTATGTTTTTTAATGGAAAAAAGTAAAAATAAAGGTAAAAACTCACTTCATTGTCTATATATTAGTCCAACAAAGTGGACATCAACCACAACTGGATAGTTTTCCAAGCATTGTCAGTGATGGGTCGTCCACCAGACCACCCGTGCGAGGAGATAAAACGTGGTTTTGCAGATAAAATCGACAAGTTTGTACTTAACTACCACTGTACACAGCGTTATCAGCAATTTACACTTTTTAGGTCAACAGTGAGCGATCCTTTATGTTAGTTATCAGCAGCGAATATTCTCATTGCATTGTAATCATAGACAATATTTTTAAGGTTTTTAATATTGAGATTGTGTGACATGAAAATCTGCTAAAGTTTACATCATGTTGTACTTTCGGCTCGATTAAAAAGATTGGTGTTAAATTCTACGTCAATAGATTATTTCCTGAATGGGAAATTCGCTAAAAACTAAAGCTTACATTTTAAAATAATATAGAGAAGTAACACAATGTATAGTAAAAAACGAGAGGTCAAAACAAATGTTGAAATCTCGGCAAACAATCTAACAGATTGTAAAATAACAATCACTGGATAATAACGCCAGAGATAATCCCGAACAAAACAAGAAATTGGGGAAATCTGTTGGGCCAGCTGTTACTAAACTGGAGATACAATGAACGACTTGGGCCGATAATCTCTTCAACGGAACACAAGAAAGAACTTCTTCGAAAATTTGATTAGAATCGTTAGTGGTTGATTGTGGCTTACGAACAGTTTTATTTCTGTATTTTGTATAGTGACAAAATAAAATAAATTAACCAAACACATAAGGGATACGAAGTTTCGATTGCTTTAAATAAAATATCGTGGAAATTTTTTTTTATTTATATTTAACTATGATTGAGGAATAATTTAGAAATACGTAAAAACGGTAACATTTTTTTATGGTTCTAACGCTTTCACTTGCGATTGCTGGGACAAACATTTTATAGGCGTGGTAAATTAGGCTAAGGGATGGACCCAATGATTTCTGTTAACCTTTGGTTCCAGACCACCACACGCTTGCACTTATACATTATTACAAGCTTACATTATTAATTCATTCGGGATGTACTCTTCTAGTGGCTTTGAGGGTTGAGCTACAATTTGGGGCTGCTAAATTATGCAGGGCTAATAAAAAGGACAACGATACTTGCGGAATACAATTTCTTCTCCAACCACGTACAGCAACATACCTGTAACACCAAATTGTACGTCATTGACCTAACACTGACAGGAATATTTATGCTATAAAATGAAATACTTCATGATTTTTGCTACACCATTTAGACAACTCAAAGTAATTTGATAAAATTGTACCATTTTTTCTTTTTCCAATATTCGACAAATTCATTCTAAACATTGTTATACAATTTCCAGAACAGAATTATTTAAAATGGAATATGTATATCTTTATGTTTATCGTACTACAATTTTAACACTTTAACTCTCAAAGGGACAGGGTTTTGGAAAAATAAACGTTTTACCAAACAACGAGTGTTGCTGACCACAAACCCAAATGATGTGGGTTTTGGAAAAAACAACAAAGCTACACAACCCAACGATAACCTGCGTCCACAACAAAGCAGAGGGAAGCCGTGGTTGTATATGGACTGTATATTGCTTGCAACGATGTATCACATTATATAACCACTTTTGATATAATAATTTTACCATTTTGGACGATAGTATATAACGCGTTATTAAACAAATGTTGCATGCGTTTAGGTGTGTAGATTTATAACACGGAACACAGTTATCATTGCTTAGGATACATCTTTTTCTACTTATATGGGACAGTGATTTCAAATAAGATCCGAACCTCTGGGTTGGTATTGTTACAAAACACAATCGGTGATTTGCTGGGTTTGAACCCAAACATTAGGGCAATTCGCTGCAGTCACTGGACTAGCGAAGGCCCGAACAATATTATCAAGTAGCCACTAACTTGTAAGGCCACTAGGTGACTAATATAACAACTACAGTATAAGTAAAACGACATTAATTTGTTTAATGTGTTGATTTTGTAGAGATAATTACACAGGATATATGCTTTATGATTCAGACATATGTTGAGTAAGGGCATTTTTCGTATCGATTTAAAGGCATATAGGATTTTATATCCGTACAATTAACAATATATATACATTTTTTTTTTGTCCTAAGGACGCTAGGCACGAGCCTGGGATTGTTTTTCACATTACTTCAGGCTAGACCTAGGGGTTGCGGCATTATCACTTAGATAAAATCCATTGGTGACTTGGCGGGGATCGAACCCGGGACCTCAGGGACTGAAGTCCCGCGCTCTAACCACTACGCCAGCTCGCTCCCCATATAAATACATATTAAGAAATGTATTATATCGAGTTTTAGCCTCCTGATCACATTTAAATACTAAATAATCGTGTAAATACCTGCATTTATGTGATCAATGTGTTGCTAAATTGCAACCGGTTTCTAGACATAACCGGTCCGATCACGTCGTGTCCCGTTACCGTATAGTATTATCCTTCGTTTTTAACCCTAAATGTTTGTTTCTATGTTCGTGTACGTGTGCGTGTTAAATGTATGTATTTATTATGAATTGACAACCTTCGAATGAAGCAAGAAGACATCTGTACTGGTCCGACGATGACTCCTTTGTGAGTCGAAACCGGTTGCAATTGATCAACACATTGATCCCATAAATGCAGGTATTTACACCATTAATTAGTATTAAGAAATGTATAATTTGCCCAGCAGAAAAGTTAAACTAACACAATTGTCAGCTTTAAGCAAAGGTTTTTTTCTTTTAAACATCAAGGAAACAATGTATTTATTACTAAAAATAGGTTCAAATTAATACAATTATTCCTCATATCAATTTTAAAATATGAGTCGAGTGAGTTACGACGACACTTAATAAAAAATGAATGATTTAATCAATGAGAATAATTTTAACCAGTTAAAACACGTGGCACTCGTTGAACGTGCCTTAGGCTCGTGCATGGTTTGGTTAAAAAAATTCATTTTCCATAACTCGACCGATAATCACGTTCAAATCCCTGACAATGACCTGTATACATCATGAACTGCCAATGTCAATTTTATTTCGTCCAGCGATCTTATACGAAATATGTACTGGAAATATGCATGAAATAAGGTGATGCATACAGTATACGTGCATCATTAATATATATATTATCAATTAATATATAATGAATTTGTAAATTAAGTACGAACACAACTAAGCAAACTATTTGGCACTGCAGAGTTGAGTAAAAAACGTCATCCCTCGCAATTTTCACGAAAATCTCTTGTTTAAACCACGATTTTGGGGTGTTTCGACTAAGGATTTGATTTAATATAGTAGTGTTTTCTGTGACTTATGTACTTTATTATTAATAAAATATAAAATAAATATTGATTTTGATACACAAATTAAAGAGTTATTTTTTTAAATGTGACTTTTGAATAAACTTGGAAAGAATTCTACAGCAATGTTTTTTTGTGGGAAACAAATATGTGTACAAACAATTAATAAATCACACAGTGAAAGTAATCACTTAATAGAAATAAATAATACATCTTTTTAATGTATTAAACATTTAAATTATTTTTACATTATGATAAAGAATATATAATAAGGCCCGGTAAGATTTCAAAGGAAGTAAATTGAATACCTTGTACATCTAAAGCTTGAAAGTAGGTTAAAATGTGAAGTCTTTTGTTTGGTGCTTCGTTTTGTGAAGGGTAAAGTCAATTTTGACAACCTCTAGTTTTACTTTGAAGTATCCGCCGCGGGCTCAGCTGTTTTGAACACATTTCAGCTTTATTTAGTTACCTTTGGGGTTTCCTGATTACGAAGATACAAATTAAGGACGGTTTTAAAGATGGTTTTAAACCATCTTCTTTAACATAATAGTGGTCTTTTACATTTTAAAGTTGAAAAGGAATTCACTTAATATATTTATGTTTAGGAAAGATTATTCTGCATTTGGTGATGCTAAAACCTTAATCTGAGATCCAATAATTGCTTAGTGATACATTAGATGAGTTTAGTTTGCGTTCAATTTCTTTATGTGTAAGCAACTAGCAAACTATTTCAACTATTACCTTAGGCCAGGCGCACACAGGCGATTTTGAGTTGCGCAACAGTTGCCCGACTAATCGGGGGACTGTTGCGCAACTCTCTCGGAGACTCTGAAGTCTAGCGACAGTTGAGCTGGAGTGCGCACACAGGCAACTTTTTAGTCGCGGATCTAGTCTTGAAACGTGTTGGAAATACATTCGTTACAGCGTTCCGAATGGATTTGAATGATACAGCCGTAGTATGTGCTTTGTTGCTGAAGTTTCGCGCGCGAAAGAAAAAGAGAAGATACTGGGTTCATCCCATATATAGTGAGCGACTTGTGAAAGGACAGTTTCAATGACTTTAAATATAGTCGGCCTCTTCTCAACTTCATCAATTAATTGTTCGACATCCTCATCACGCACACTCATACTTGTAATTTTCTAAAAACTTCACACAACAAGAGAGCAAACACTAGTGACAGTTCAGGCCAAGAGTTAAGTTGAACTCCTGGGGTGAGACTGAGCGACACAGCGACTATTTAGTTGCATGTGTGCGCATCTACACTTGTTTCAATGGATACCAAACCTGGAGCGACAGTCCCGCAACAATTCAGTCGCAGAGCAGTCGCTGGCAAATTGGGTCCGGGAACATCGGTTGCAATAGTTGCGCGACTGTCCCCAGACTGTTTCCTTCGTGTGCGCACTCCAATTAAAAACAATGTTGAACATTTTAGTCGGGCAACTGTTGCGCGACTCAAAATCGCCTGTGTGCGCCTGGCCTTACAAAAGTTGATATTATGGCATCAACAATAGGAAGGAGTTGCTAAATACGGATCAGTAACATTTCGATTAACACTTGTGTCTCACGAGTTTGTGCATATAACAAAGGAGGTTGTGGATGGGATTTAACTTGTATATTCACCGTACTGGTGTCCCATCCCAACCGCCTTCTTTATTTGAACAAACTATAGCTCTTGGCATTACGTTACGTGTGTAGTGTTGGTCCATTGAGGCGGTTGAAGGTCATTGTCCACTTCGGACTTGAGCAGGTTTAAAGGTACGACAGGCGATAAATGTGTAACTAATCGTGTGCGACTTGCCATTGCCAGCTGTTAGTGAGGTTGCCGGTTCAATTCCGAGCAGAGACGATTACAGACTGAGATTCATTAGTCTCTGGACAATTTCTGATTATTTCTGCAACGTTAGATATAACATCACCAGACCAGTATTAGAACCATCCCTTTACAAATCATAAACAATAGTGTTAATAACACCACACAATGCCGTTAAAAGAATTAGAACGGGTAAAACAACTTTAGGCAATTTATAATAATTCGAATATATAGTTCTTGTATTCAAACTCAACGTCAAGTGCATGCACCAAGTGTGTTATTCTACTTGTACACTACATTCTGCGTGGTTTTGTCAATTTCTCTGCCAACAATTAGTATGTCGCACTGCGCAACTATAACACTGTCTAGAGACAAGATAACAAAGTCTTGTACTGTACGGCTTTGAACAATAACTTCAGAAACGCAACGTTGTTGGTAGTTCTTGCGATTACTTGGGGAAGAACACTGGACTACTTAAGGGATTAAACAGTGAACAGTGAAAGTTTACCACGCACTATGTAGTGAATATATATGTTATTTTAAGATGTTACCTTTTATCAGCAAGTAATATCTACTACCTCTGCTGGATTCTTAATATTTTATGTATTCTTAGGCTTAATTGCGATAACACTGACAAGATATTTCTTTCCCATATTTGGGTGGATTTTAATCTTTCAGTTTTACTCTTCAGTTAAAAGACTGGAGAACGCAAACAAAACACTTTGGTCGTAATATAGATAAGTTGGTAAAATAACAAGAGATAAAAAAACATCAAAAGGTGTTCTACAGTACAAAAAATAGCTTGACATTTTCAGGTCAATTGATAGTATGACAAATAATCTATAAGAAGTATGTTTAATCAATACTTTGTAATGGTCTTTTCTTAACAGCTTTAAATATTCGAACGCAGTGGCGTAATTTCACCAAATCCTTGGGGGGGGGGGCAAACACCGGGGGGTATGGAATACCCCCTAGCAAACAAGGGGGGTCCGGGGGTCCTCCCCCGTAAAATTTAGCAGTTTTGAATAAAAAAAGAGGGGTTTAAGCTTATTTTAATTGTCAAAAGCACTTCAAATGTAAAAAAAATACGAGTAAAATTTATTTAAATTTTGGCAGAAAATGAATGAAACTAAGAATTATTGACAACTGACAGAAACACAATAATTTTATGTTGGTAAGTTAGTCATCTAAGAAACGTGGTCAATAGTTCAATGATGTATTAATATTATGTTTGTTATTAAATTCATGACCGATTTCTCCAAAATTACTAATTTATGTAAACTCAAAATGTGCTATCTAAGACAATAAAACAATAATAATTTTTGTTTCAAATTACTGTACAAGAATATACAGATTTTTGTCTGATTTTTTTAGGATTTGACAGGAGAAAATATTTGTATATTGGCTGGTACAGCATATTTTTATCTCTAGGATCCAGAGGGGGGGGGGGCATGCCCCCCCAAATGACGCCCCTGTTCGAACGCTTCAAAAGATAAGCTATTCAAACCATCAAACTTGAACATGCATACCGGGAACTCTATTGCAACTAAGTGCAATGCGGGATCAACTAACTAATTTGAATTGGTTTAGGCAAATGTATATGGGTTTTGTCACATATAAATTTATCAAACTCATATCAGTCAAGGAAGACTTGGTAATAAACTTAAATGCCTTTGTAAATAAATATTAGTTTCTGTCTATGCTGTGTGGGATTATAAATTATGTGATAATGAACTATATCTATAATTACAACCTCGTTATATTGTGGTTTTTCACTAAGCATAACATTATTTATGTAACATATGTAATGTGTATGAATAATGTGTATAAATAATGTATTATACTTGTAACATAACATAGAACATTAGGTGTTAACTAAGTTTAACTTATGAATTTAATAAACTCTATGTTATGTCAAATAATATTTTCACCTATAGCTTTAAGAAAATGATCTAATATGATCAATTATTCAATAAACAATGTAAAGCTTTAAACCTTGTCAGACCTTAATACATTTCACAAACCGTTGAAAGAAGAGTTTTTGCTTGGCAGCGCCATCTGCTGGATATAACAGGTAAAGATGATGAAGGCTTAACGAGAACCATTGTTTTATTCATGACGATATTATCGAGGTTCTTCAATAAACGAAGGAATATTCCTTAACCTCTAGGCTTTCCTAACCCGAGGTTCTTCAATAAACGAAGGAATATTCCTTAACCTCTAGGCTTTCCTAACCCGACATAGTACTCGTTATTCTTGCTTTTTCAACTTTGTATACCTTTGATCATTGAACAATATAGTATTGGTCTATAAACATATAGATAATAACTGCAACTGTTACTTTTGAGGTTTAAATACTACTTTGACTATTACGCAACAGAACTAATCACTAACACATGTTATATTATTTTGTTTTATAAATAATATAACGAATGTTTTCAGTAAAGAAACTTTTGGAAACTCAATTAAGCGAAATCATCTCCCACAAAGGAGAACTTTACTTCTGATCTTGGGAGAGTTATTATTGTAATTTTTTAAATTTATAGGTCATAAATAAATTAAAATACATATAAAATTAACTACTATTTTAAAGAAATGTATTTAACATTGAACTTTAACCAACTACAAAGTTACAAAAGACTATTTTAACAACATTCAACTTGTTTTCCTAGCAAAGAAACAATACAATTTTCTATTTAGTAATTATTAATAGACAATGTGCTTTGGATTTAAAACTTTGTCGGACTCGTTTAGTTTAGAATTTAGTGTCACCAATATACACTTATGGTTAGATGATCTTATTGATCAATACACGTAACTTGTCACAGTGTTAGTGGGATCAAGAGGTTGATTAACGCAAGGATCTTATACATTGTCACCTGATAGATCACATACAGGGTGTCCCACGTAAGGTGTGTCAAATTGATTACGGAAATACGGCTTAACGTACAAGGATGAAATAAAATTATTTCCCACCGAATCGTTCTCAAGGAATAACGTAAAAAAAGTTTTACCCAAATATCATGCATTTGATGTGATACAATTAGTTTTTTTGTTATTTACACAAAAACTAAATGATATACGAAGTAAGTGTAAATTACGAAGTTGTTAAGAATACAAAAACCTGTAAAAAGATGTGCCACTTGACATATGTTGCTATTTGAAAATTTTAAACAACAGGATTAGCAGATTTTCAAAAATAGTTTTTTTTATTTTTTACGTTATTCCTTGGGGTCGATTTAGTGGGAAATAATTTTATTTCATCCTTGTACGTTACGCCGTTTTTGCGTAATCAATTTGAGACACCTTACGTGGGACACCCTGTATATTGGTGAATAAACTTAACAAAAATAAAAATATTGAATATGAATTAACTTTTTTAATGTATGTTTAATTTAAAATATCGTAAAATTATCTCTTATATTTTAGCGTAAATTGTGAACTAGTATACGGAAAAATAATGGACCGACCAAAAATATGAACTATGATGAGTAGCACAAAACTTCGATCGGCGAAACGTAAAAAGTGTTAAACAAACCCTTTACTAAAGGTAAATAAAAAACAAAACAGAAAAAAAGAAGAAGAGGGGGAGAAAATGTAATAAATTATTTAAAAATATAATGTTTATTTAATATATACATAATATTAGTTCAAATAAAAATGTCCTGTTCAACCCATAAAAAATTTGTTCACATGAAATATATAACAATTGTATAATGAACAATAGGATTTGCAGATAAAAAAAAATATATTTATTTAATTTTTACGTTATTCCTTGGGGTCGATTAAGTGGGAAATAATTTTATTTTATCCTTGTAAGTTAAGCCGTTTTTGCGTAATCAATTTGATACACCTTACGTGGGACACCCTGTATATTAGTGAATCAACTTAACACAAATAAAAATATTTAATATGAATTAACATTATTGATGTATATTTCATTGAAAATGTCGTAAAATTATCTCTTATATGTGAGTGTATATTGTAAACTAGTATACGGAAAAATAATGGACCGACCAAAAATATGATCTTAGATGAGTGGCACAAAACTTAGATCGGCGAAACGTAAAAAGTGTTAAACAAACCCTTAACTAAAGGTAAATAAAAAACAAAACCAAAAAAAGAGGAAGAGGGTGAGAAAATGTAATAAATTATTTAAAAATATAATGTTTTTTTTTTTAAATATATACATAATATTAGTTCAAATAAAAATGTCCTGTTCAACCCATAGAAAAATGGCTCACATTAAATATTTAACAATTGTATAATCTTGCATCGGAATTGGATAAATACATTTAAACTCAATTGTACATGATTAAATTAATTACGAGTATTGTAATAAAATCGATCACCACACAAGCATCACACCACTGGGCAAATTACTTTGAAGGGAAATGAAACGGAAACAATAGAACACTGTGTTGCATTGCGGGAAATTGTTTTGTTTGGACCCAAATACATTTCAACGAGTCTACCAATGGTTTTTGCGCATTTATTTATTATATAATTATGATATTGATCTTGTAAATAATTTATTGACTATTAAAATTTTGTTTTACACATTTACACATCAAATAAAAACGAAATCCTAATCAGAGATTCAAACTACTCTGCACCCAAATCTGGAAAAGAGTTCCATGAACTCAATTTATTTATATATATTGCAATAATTAGTCTTAAACATTAAATTCTCAACTTATATAATATGGACATATGCATTATTGACAGTTAAATAATTAATTAATATGCATTCCAGTATCTAAGTAAAGAATTTAATGAAAACTCACATCGGAAGTAAACGCAGGTAAAAGACCGAAGAAATTACGAATAAAATACTGCTGACCAAACCAAACCATAATAAATTTAAATGAAATGTACAATTCCGTTAACTGAACTCAAGAATGGATGCGATGACAATGATTCTTATGCTTTTCTCAGAATCGGCATGTATAAACGTAAATTACATGGTCAATAATCCAAATTTAATTAAAATCCTTCAACCTTAAAAATAATCTGAATTCAAAAGAAACTCAACTTTTTTTAAATATATAAATGCGAATTTATAAAAAGTGCAAGTGACAAAACAGCCTACAGAGCGTTGAAACTGTGAAATTAATGGCGGTTCATGCTTTTAATCTGGAAAGAGTGGTGATGTTCATCAGATTACCACAGGCGACAAGCAGTGAAAGGGCGATGATTCATTCTGATGAAACAAACATCAGCGAGAGATTCTTTCCGAACAATAATCAGCGACCAGCGAGCCACGCCGATAGCGAGCAAAGTCTGATAACTGATGATATGGTAAATTGAAAGTGATAATGTGTGATATCGGGTTGTAGGTCAGAGGGTCCCAGGGCAACCCAGACTAGGGTCGGTCGTAAAATATTTGAGCAAGTGCGGTCACAGGGTCCCAGGGTTACCCCTCATTAGCGCTGGGACTCTCTGGCAACGCCAGCCAAGAGAGGATTAACGCGCAGGTCACTGAAATACCCCCACATGTGAGGTTACTCTTGGAAATAAATTATTTTGGCGTTTCAGTTGCATTACAACTTAATATAACATTATTTATAGTGGTTAAATTGCCTTAAATATTTATTTTACCAGCTCAGGGGCAAACCACAATATTGAGTACACATAAGATTACTAACAGGATAAGACAAAATTTGTTTAGACATATTTTATATATTTTATCGCCGAGACGTAAAGTGCTTACCGATAAGTTACCGGTATTCAGTAGGATAGCACATATGATACAATCAAATAGACCAATTATTTTAGAAAATAAGTAATATTTATTCATCAAATGTCCTACACACCTTTTGTTATAATGCTCGTATATAAATATACTACCTCATTTGCCTGCGCTCGAAAATGAATAATGTGGCTGTCTTAGTCAACTGTAAACACAGTTATACGTCTACAATTTACAATGGAGGTAAAACTCGATTTACTACTAGTTTCAAGGAATATATCTTTGGTTTATTTATTTCAATCAATCATGTTGCAATATCATAATTAAATAGCTTCATTGAGATTTGGCCAATGAAAATCTATTTAACGACTGGAAAAATTGAAAAGAAAAAAAGTAAGCAATCAACTATAAATAAAGACCAATGTAACAACTGACATACCGTACTATATATCTACCCATACTATTATACAAAAATCTAAAGTGGTCTGTTGTGAGTATGTACTCAATTACGTAAAAACTAAAAAAATATGTAGTTACTATACCTCGGATCTGTTTAGGACTGTTCATGCTTCAATATTGACCGAGGGCTTAGCTTGCTTATTGTTAATGAAATATTTATTTATCTATCTAAAGTACTAATGTTCGGGTAGACGCTATTATGTATGAAACGTTTAGGTCATATAAGATAATAAAGTCATGAAAAAGAATAATTTATTATAAAATATATAATGATTGCATAAGTTAAGATAGATGAATATTACAAATTACACGTAACAAGACGTCCAACAGTAAAACTAAAAATATACAACTATATACAGGAATTTACATGAAAATAGAAAAACACTTCTGATATACGGTTTATAAAAAGATAAAAAAATTTCAATTCTTAAAAAGCTTGAATGTTTCGGAATTTAGATTATACGAGAGTTTACACTAAGTTTAAATTAATTGGCAAAATTATTAAACATACAATATATTAGGAAAGCTATTTACAAAATGTAATTACAAAACTAAGTTAATAATTATTACCACGAACACATAAAAAGACATCAAACATTAAAATAATAAAATAATTTTGTTCCCTTAAAATATCCTAATAATATCCTAACAAAACAACATTATAGCTCTGTATATCGCTTTATAATAATAAAGCGATATACAGAACCAGGACGATAAATTCAAAGATTAAAACTAAAACTATACATCCTTAAAGACCTTATATTAACAACAACAAAAACTTCTGACACACAGTTTATAAACAAATACAGTAATGCTAATTTAAAAACAATTTAAATAAATGAATGATGTTAAAACGCCCTAGACAAAAAAAAATTTAACGTAAACATTTTTAAATAATTGTTGACTATAGGCTATAATCATAGATAAACCACACTTTCCTTGTGTTGGTCGCTAGTTTATATAACAATTTATATACAGTAGCCTACATATTTTATACAATAAATAAAAATGATAGCCTACAGACAAAATGTCATCAAAATACACTGCCGGGAATACACATTTAACTTCACTTGTACCTAATGAGGTTACCAACACTTTTAAGGAAACTGTCCATGGTTCTATGTCCAGCTATGTATTCCTGGCAGAGGAGTTTCAATTTCTCCTGGTGGAGCACGAGATGAGTTTTCTTTTTCCTCTCCTCCGTCTGGTTGCCGAGAAGATACACCCTCTCGGTAGCTTCATCTTTCTGGATGGCCTCCAGTGTGGTCCAGATTGATGGATTGGTCTGACCCACGAGGACGTTGAACTTGTGATTCCACGCTTCACATACGTTGTTCGTCCGATGTGAGTCGCTCATCGTTGTCTCGTGCACATTCCAAATTGCTGGAGGAAACAAAGGGGGCTGATACGATTCTCCAGCAACACCACTGACGTATGTTACATCGAAGTAATGTAGAACCTCAAAAAGTTCAAAAGGTGATGTGGCCCACAGCAACTCCATTCCTCTTTTGACGTCTTGAGGTGGCAAAAACGCAAGCGCGTCGATCATTCCGCAGTACAGCTTCAACTCCGCACTTTCTTTATATGCCGTACTGAGACCATGTCGTTGAATGTGACGCCACGTACTCTGGCACAAATGGAAAAAACATCCCTTAATGTTGACATTAGGACCAAGGATACTTGACACAGCTTTCATTGCTCCTGCTTCAAAATCCATCATCACGGTCGTAGGTCGGGGAAGTTGACCTATGTCTAGACTTTTTCTTAGGATCACCTGTAGTAGGTCAGAGTACATTTTTTTTGTCTTCCCAGTCATGAGGGCGTATACACAAGTCCTTATTTTGTTATTATTTTCTCCCCTAACCACATATAACTGTTCGAACAGCTTCGAAGACATCTTGAATGTACCGTCCATGAACCAAGTACCCGAACTGGCTAAAAACTGTAATTGGTCGTCGGTAGAAAAAACCACCAATCTAGAAGATTCGCCTGCACCTGAGTCGTGGATCAAAAATGGTTTCGGGGTTGCTCCTCCAGTGGTCTTCCACTCGTCAGGAATTTCAAATTCAGCAACTGTTTTTGGGACCGGCGGAAACTTCTTCTGTCTGATCCTCCGAAGATCTCTCTTCATCACGTTTACTTTCCCCGCCGATGATGCCTTGGCTTCGTCAGAAGCTTTGTGAAGAGCCGAAGCAACCACATCAATAGGTACTGCTTTGCTATCAGCCACTCGCTGTCGCATGTCCAACCGCATCTCGTCCACTTCCAGCTCTGTTGAATTGGGAGGGTGGGAGTGCTCCATCAAAACTGAAGGATCTGAATACTGTAAAAAATACATCAAACAAATCACTTAAAATGAAAAATATTCTCAATGTTAAAGAACTACTAACAATCACACAAGACCAATAATTAAAGCACGCCTATATGGGTGATTGATGTAAGTGCCAGCAGTTTTATTTGAAAGTTAAAAGATATATCAAAAATATTAAATTGTAACTGTCTTGGTTTTTATTTCAAAATTTTGGTTAAGTAAAAAAAAAACATTATAGCCGCCATTTTTCCAATATGGCAGCCAAGTTTGATTTTGCTTATAAAACACCTATATTTTATGCATTATTTAGATTTTTTAGACTTAATTATTTTTTTTAGAAAGTAAATGTCATTTAAAAACGTTTTATTGTTGGAATTTTTTTTAACTACTCATTCAGGAGTAACAGCGTGTTAAAACCAAGAAAAATGACATGCAGTTTACATTCTGTGCCATGTAGCTTCTAAATGAATAGGTTTAGGGAGAAAATAGTACCTAGGACAAGTCTTAAAATTGCATCTTCATTCCAAAAACCCCATAAAATGCATAGTTTTCTTATTTTATAATTAGAATTTAGATGCAATTTAACAATTATTTACTATTAGAATTTTATATCCAAACTTTCTCGTATATGAGCTACATAGCGCAGAATGTACACCGTATGTCATTTTCTTCTTAGTTTAAACGCTGTAACTCCTAAATTAATAGCTTTAGAGAAAAAATGACAGACACGTTTTTAAATGGCACTTACTTTGTAAACAAATCATAAAGTATAGAGTCTTCCATAAGAAAAAATAAAGTTGATTTACATTGGAAACATGGGGACTAAAATTAATTTTTGTAACTTGACCAAAAATTTTAAAAAATCCAAGGCAGTTACGATTTAACAAGTTTTGATATCTCTAATAACTTTCAAATAAAACAGCTAGCATACTTATTTACTTGGTAAATCACCCTGTATAACTAACATTCTAGCAGCTGAGGCGCGGTCAGCGATTGCCTCGTACGAGTAGTATAGATGTCGATGAAACGGCGCAAAAACTTATAAATAAACTTATATTATTATATCATTACTGATTATAAACTTATAATGTTCTGCTTCCAAAGTAACTTGGCATTTAGCCTACTTAGATTAAGGGTAAATAGTTTAAACTTCGCACTAGTAAAGTCAATAAGCCGTGGGCACTATTAGTTATAATTAAAGGCTCAAAAGTTAATATTTCCTTTTTTAAATATTCAAATAAAGTGGGTACTGTACTTTTAAATGAGTTGTGAATTGTGACATGACTTTGTTCGTCCTCTACTACTTTTTACATTTTTAGACCATATAAGTTTAAAAAAACGTGGAATTTTGTAGCTTAAGAGTTAATTTTTTTGTAATATTTTAGACATTTTAGCTGCTTTAGTTTTTGTTATACCAAAAGTGGATACCCGCCACGGCCGGCGCGCCGCAACGCGGCACAGCAACCTACTCGAATTTCAATTTTTGTTACAATACTACTATGGCTATAACATTAAAATTGTGCGTATACTGTAAAGTCTTTGTACGACAATGTTCATCGTTTAATTTTTTAGAATATTTTTTATCTCTAAGAAATTAAATTGACAGCATGTAAAATAGCGTTGTTTTAAGTGATTCATAAACCTTCTTGTGACTTTGACAATACAATGTAGGCCTAAACTAAACATCAGAACTATATCAAACTTTAATCGAACATAGATAAATACATTATGAATTAATTTATAGGTTTTCAAAATGTTTGCTACGTCCAAAAAGTTGTTGTTAATTATGCAAACTAACTTTTTCGAAGAAACCGTAAACGCTAGAAATAATTTTAAAAGCTTGTTTTGATTATGGTTGTGATAGCGATGGAAATATTTATGAAGCACAGACCTATTATCATGCATACTATTGATATGAACTAACATTTTACCTAAGCCGCATCATGTCGTAAAATAGTGAAAAATCCTTGCTTCACGTCGCGGCCAAGATGCTCGATCTATTGGTCTTATGTGATCGTTGTAAAAAAAACAATAGTTTACATTGTTTTAACAGGAGTGTTTATACATATTTATCATTCAGAATGAGGTCAATAAGATTTACGGAATTTCATCACTTTTACTCCAGACGCTTGAGGTTATGAAATAGGACATTTTATTGAAATATTTATATATAGAATGTTCCAGAACTCTCTGGAACAGTGCATCGTTATAAAATTCTTCGTTGGTTAAAGACAAACACATTACACATATAAAAATGGGCTTCCGGGGAATAGTTTTCCGTCAATACGTCTGTATCGGGGTTTGAAAATATTTTGTAACTAAATATTTATTTAAGATATAAACTTAAAATTTACGGTACTAATAACGTGAACAAGTAATAGGTAGAACAAGTGCTAATAAAACTGATCGTTGCTGTAACTTAGTCAATTTAAAAATAACTGCTGTTTAAAATTTTAAAATATCAAATTCCATGAAAGTGGTTACAGCTAAAAAAACATTATTAATAGAGGTAACAAACCGATAACAAGCACCGTTAAAGGCCAAATAAAACGACACCTTATTTACTAAAATCAAATTAGAAATCACCCAATACTGATAATCCGTTTATCAGTATTATCAGTATCCGTTTGTTGTATTGTTATTGGCGAAAAAGTAAATATTATCGGTTTTGTGTCAACTATTTGTGTTAAAACATTATTGCTGTTTTTTTTTATGATGTAACAAATATTATTAACTGGAGAACATGAATAACCGTAGGTCTACGCATGAGGAATAATGTAATTTGCATCTAGATAATTCAATCAATATTAATAAACAGCTGATCCATAATTGGTTAGCAGAATACTGCTGATTAACTGGCAGCCATTTTTAAATTGGTTCATTGGCAGCAACGAAACGTTATACACTTGTGAAGGGTCGCTGCTTAAATACGTGGAAGGTATTTGACCTATTTTACCACTGTCCGAAAATGGTCCAGCTATCCCCAACTACACAACATAATGGTATTTCGCTAATGAGTTTCTGCGAAGACTTCCGGTGTAAGTTATCCAGGGGCATTAACCTACATAGGCAAATCTATGCAAGTAATGCATGTTATGCTAAACAGGATATCCGGTAATAAGTGTTAAATTAAATCATCTGTCAAAATACATCAAAATGGTGATTAAATTATATCTATTTGAGGTTCCAGACTCAAACGGTAAGGTCATATAAGATCATTTAATTTTGTTTTTAATGATGGTAGTTATTATGGAAATAACTTATATTATGTGGAAAAGCCATTTATTGTTAAAAATAAAGGACATTAATTAAATCTACTCAAAATTTACAATAAGAATAATACTTAAGCATTGAGGTATTGAACGAGAGTCTAATTAAGTTTCATAGTAAAAGTTAAAATATTAAACTAAGGAAAAACTTAATAAATTGTATACAAAAATATTTCTTTGTTGCGTAGTTACGATGAAAGTGTCAAGTATTATCAAACCCTTTTATAATCTCTCTCTTTTAATAAGGTAGTATATTAGGTAAATTATAGTGCCACTATTTTGATATTTAATAAAATATGTAAATATGTATGTATTGCCTTCAGGTAATAGAATTAATGTAATGTAGAGTTATTTTATTATCATTGCATATTACATTTATATTGTGTAGTATATCGTACAGTAGTTAATGAATACTATTCTAGGGCTGTTAAACTCGAACAGTTATAATATACTACTAAGTAATAAACGCAATGTGAAATGAACTAACACATAAAATTGATACCATGAGTAATACAAGAACACAATTCTCTTTCACACAACTTTAACAAATTATTCGATCAGGAAAATAAAAGGTATTGCGTTAATGAAGTAAGAATATGAAAGCCGCATTGCTAATTCACTAAATCTTCAGACTACAGAAGTTCATGGTAATTTACTAAGTGTTTCATGATAAAACTTTATTTTACCAAGTTGCTGTGCGTTTAAAAACGTGGCATTTTTAAAAAGTATTTTTATTTATAAATTATTTTCTAGTTTTTAGTCTTTAATGTGTAAATATGTTAAATCTATCTTATATAGCCTCTTAATACATAACCAAAACCCAAAACCTTATTTTAAAATGTAAACATGGAAAATTTTGAAGCCAAAGGGGCGTAGCCCAAGGGAAATATGAAAATTAAATGATATAATATTGCATTGTCTTCCATTTGTGAGCTATGTTTCAAGTTTCAAGTCTCTAGCTCGTCGGGAAGTTAGTATAAAATTGATTTCAAAATTTGTACCGGACAATAATAGTCAAAGGTAAGACATAACAGTATTTATTTTAACTCGTTCCATAGCTCATGTATGTATTTGCATTATTTTACATCATTATTTAAAACATCGAGTAAAGAAACATAGTTAAGTTACAGATTTTAATTGATTTTAGATACAAAAGTGAATTGCGTGCTGCTTAGTTTTGTGTTTTTCTCATAGTCAAATTAAAGCAGTGTTGTAAAGATACACCTACTAAGGAGATTTCTGTAAATTTAAAAAGTGAATGTGAAGTAGATGATAGAAGAACATATAATTAGTAGCTAAGAAGAACATATAATTAGTAGCTACCTCTGGACAGAATTAAAGTAGCTATAGTTGAAATTTAGGCTAGTTTGTAAATTGAATTAAAACACAAATGAAAGTGTAAACATTGAGTCAGTTAAATTTTTAAAACTGTACCAGTACATATCTCTTAGTTTTTAAAATCTATTAAATCCTGATCCAAACATTTTTTTATCAGTTCAAATTTGTAAACATCTACCATATCAAAATTATTCCAAAAACGTTATACATTGTAATGATCCTTCTGTTTCCATGAAAAATAAGTATATTTTCAAAAATATTTTTATCAAACTATTATCATAAACATAAAACTTTAGTATCTTGGGAGCAGAACCTGTACGTCTTAACCTCTGCTGTTTGAACTGTCAAATTATAGTATTTATAGCTGACATCAATTAATACTTTTTACTATTTACATTCTTCCAAAATGTAAACATTGAAACTTTGGAAGCCCATTGGGCGTAGCCCAAGGAAAATATAATAACATGAATAGGCCTATATGTTAACCAGGAATATAAGCTACCATCATACAAAATTTTATTTCAATCGGTTCAGTGGTTCTTGCGTTATTAAGTAACAGACAGACACACACACACCCTCATTTTTATATATTGGTATAGATAAACCTATCCGCCTAATTATTCACCTCCCTTACGTATCATCATTACATTTATAAATATGCATGAGTTTATTTTATCTTATGACAATGGCTACTATTAATAAATCAAAAAAGTTATATTTTTAAGATTTTGCATGGAAGTAATTTATCTTTTAAAAGAAAAACTATTAAATACGATCAAATATAATAATATGTAAAAAACAGGAAATTATTATATGACATAAATAACTATGAATGTACTTACCGGAGGTACTGTAGTTCGTAGGATCCCACCACACGTGAATTTCTTGTAGTGAGAACACCTCCAAACTATAAAATTTGAACCACGACTTCGACGTTTCGAATACTTATGTCCGCGGAAAAAAAGATTCTCAACGCCACGTAATCCAACTAGTACCCGTAGATCTTCCATGTTTAGCCGAGCTAACACCAACCACGACTGAAGTCCGAAAATATTGTACCATACAGGACAACTTCCCTTACTTCAATTCTTGGAAATTCTGCTAAGCATCCCCACCTCTTTCTAAGAAAACTCCTCTGGGCGCACGACAGCCAAGCGCGGAAATACGGTGGTTCATCCCTCGATTTACATACAACTAATTTTTGTTTGTATATTTCGAACTGTTTGGTTAAAAGGGCTCTAAAAAGTAATGTGCTTATTGCAGTTTAGTTATAATCGTGAAAATACCATAACTTTTTAAAAAAGATCATTTAAAAGTAAAAAGAAATTGTACAAAGCAAATACCAATAGTATTAATTAATGGAAGAAAAAATGTCGCTATTTCATGGCCTGATCCAAACGCAATCAAGTCCTTTCAAACCGTAAATAAAAACCAACCCTATTAAAATTTCGAAATGTAACAAACTTTGCTACTGTTAATACAAATAGGCCTATATATCAATATAATAATTCGCTTAATATTATTGAAAAAAAAATTGGGACCAAGCCTACCTAAATACTACTGAATGCTACTAAATGCTACTGACCTACCTTAATCAATGACAAATCGTCTGTTTGGATGTTTAGTAAAATATTACCTTAAAAATACATAGTTTTTCGTTTATATATAGGATAAATAACGCTAAGATCTGAACTTTTGAGAAACCCATAAGCCGCACACCTAAGAACCGCATACTTGAATAAAAGGTCGGAATAAAAGGTTCTACGATAGATTTCTAAATTGCATCAAGAGAAGTGGCAGTACGTTTTTCTTATAATATGGGATAGTGTTCAAACATTTGAGTTGCTGCTACGGAAAAGGTAAAAGGTGTTTTTATCGAAAGTTTATGGTATAGGATGAAATAAATAAACTAACCAAATATTATCATTATAGAGATACAAGTAAACTACAGCTCCATAACAATATCAAAGACAATTAATTCATGTCGTGTTTTAGCGAATTTCCCTGTAGGGAAGTAGCTATTACCGTAGGTGGCACGGCAAGGCCTGGAGCCGGGACCGATATACTTATCATTTTGATGTCCCTAGAGGCCAAAAACACTATTTGACGGACCATGGGATCAGGGTTTTACGGTGGGTTTTATGGGGTAAACATTGGGTTTTCTCATTTTTGACATTCAAAACACAAATTTCCCAATTTTTCTCTAGAGCATATTAAACAGCTTAAAAAACAAATAATTTAGTATACCATAGTGTTTATGTACGGTTATTGGTAACAGAGAAAATTTAAACAGTTGCAAATTTAAAATTCCCATATTATTCTTATGAAATCGGGTGCGGCAGAAAGAACTCCCCTATTAGGAAAGCTAATAAAAACAAAACCAAGTAAGATATGACATTTTTATTGCTATTGACCAAAAACACACATTATGCCATTTTAAGAAATATACAATTATAGTGCTTTAAATAAAATGTCATTTTAATAATCGATAATTTAAAATTCTCGTGTTTTAAATAAAATGTCATTTAAATGGCGGCCTCCAGTGTTAACACATTGGTTCAAACGTCCCTGTAGTTGTCCATTACCTTTCGGGTCATGTCGGGTGAGATGGCTTCAACTTAGTGCCTTATAGTGGCTATAATTGGGCCGTACTTTTTTGAAGAAAATGGCGCGACTGTGACTGTGAACAGCGATCGTTATTGTGCGATGCTCCGTACTTTTTTGCAGCCAAAACTCGCTGATATCTTTCCTGTTCTGGCCAATGTATGGTTCCAGCAGGATGGTGCTACTTCACACACGTCCCGTCAATCATTGACATTGGTCAAGGAAATGTTTCCTGACCATGTCATTTCAATGCGCGGTGACATCGGATGGCCACCGCGATTGCCAGACTTGAGCCCGTGTGACTTTTTTTGTGGGGCTATCTAAAGTAAAAGGTATACGAAATAAGTTGCAGCCATCTCACCCGACATGACCCGAAAGGTAATGGACAACTACCGGGAACGTTTGAACCAATGTGTTAACACTGGAGGCCGCCATTTAAATGACATTTTATTTAAAACACGATAATTTTAAATTATTGATTATTAAAACGACATTTTATTTAAAGCACTATAATTTTATATTTTTTAAAATGGCATAATGTGTGTTTTTGGTTAATAGCAATACAAATGTCACATCTTACTTGGTTTTGTTTTTATTAGCTTTCCTAATAGGGGAGTTCTTTCTGCCGCACCCTGTATATCGTAAAATGGAGTATTTTGCTTGTTTATGGAAATATTTTTATCAAACTTGGCAAATATATTTATTTTATACTAAGCTAATAATATTATATCAAACAACACAATTTATTAGCATCCCTGTAGTAGCAAACCTAGGCACTCGTTAAACCTAATGTTAACAACACCACATGTGTGTTGACACACATGTGTTATTTTGTGTGTGTGTGTGTCTAATGTGTAGATTTAATTTAAAATCAATTCAGGCAAACGGAAATTCGCTTAGTCTGCAGGTTTGCTACGGCGGGGATTTTTTTATTTTATAACTTTCTCCGTCACTTTTAGTTGTAAAACAACACTTCAATATACAAATTGTTTAGCTCTACAGATACGATTTCTCATTTGCCCTATTGGATTTTCAATTTAATCTATTTAAATAACATCTACTTTAAATATATTTAAGTCTATTTAAATAACATTATGTGTAACAAGTTCCTAGGCAAATAAATGTGTATATTATTTGGCTCTCCGTCTCCTGAATAAGAAAAATAATCTTGGACGTAGCGACAATAGGCCCTATTTCCGTGTGTGTTATTCCAATTCTGTAATGAACGCAATCTTTGAGTGCGCCTTGCGCCCTTAAGGTTAATTTTTACAAATTCTAAAACGTTATCGCAAAATTACAAACTAAGACGAATCTTTTGACAACTCAAACTTAGAAATTGACCACAAATAAGGGAGGAGAAGCGTTAAAAAACGGCTTCACGTATTATATATATATGGATATATATATATAATAGATAGATAGATTTATTTAATTCTTTAAACATAGTGGAATCAACATCATTGTCTAGTTCTATGAGTAGAACACTTCCTTAATTTGAGATGAATCACGAGCACATGCCTAGAAATGTGAAGGCCCAGTGTCTTGTCACCCAATTACTGGAATCCAAGAAATTCGAACGGATTAACGTAGCTTGTTTTGCATTGTTCACTCATATCCCCTTTACCTTTCCAAGTACCAACCTATTTCTGAATCTCCTTGAATTCAACAATAGGTCAAATACTTTGTTATAAACGGACCAAACAACATTCTACAATAAGTATTTCCATTATCATTTCCAGTCCTAGCTATTGATAGTATTTTCCTGAATTAACAATAAGGCTACAGTTTGTATTGTTTGAATACATTCAAGAGAAATAATTCAGTTATTTTCAATGTTCGTATCATAAATTATATTTAAATGAAGTGTTCAAAGTTATCATTGCTATAGCCTAATTTGTATGTACAACTTAGTTTTTTTTTACATAGGGTAGAAATATTATACACCTATATATATATATAGTTAATATTAGTAAATTAAGTAAATACCGTAATTGATATTACAAAGATAACTTCAATACATCAAATACATTTTAAAGGCTCAAAACATTATATTTATATATTGTTTTGGTATTTTGGAATGTTGAGTGTTCGACCTTTTTAATCTTAAAATTTGAGATTTTTAAAATTAAAAATTGACACTAGCTGAAGAATATGCTTGACAATAAATTTGGCGCTGTTTCGTTCAGTAGTTAATTATATGGTACTTTACTTCAAAGTCCTTTTTTAAAAGTTTTGGCTAAACCTTTAAATGTTGTTAAAGACAATTAATTTTTATTCGCTCCAAAATTATTGGAGTGATTGGGCTCAAAAAGCGCCCCTACGAATTGGGCCTTTTTGGTGCGTTTTTCTGAATTGAAAATAATTTTATTGGATTCGGCAAGGCCAAATTAAGGGGGAAAGAGTGTTTAATCTAACTATACTAGTATTTAACTTTACTCGGTTAAATAAAAAGTGACTAAATTTACTAAGTTGTTCGTGAAAGATAGAAATAGGCTACCCCTTGTCAACCTTCGTCACTCCCGAACCTAATCCTCTCCAGACGACTGCGGTCCGAGGGTCCCAGGATTAATGAGGGGTCGGCCTGGGACCCTGTGGCAACGCTCACCAAAGCAGGCAAAGGATTTTTAGGTAGATTTTGAGGCTGGGACCCTCTGACCGTCTCCCGTGATATCGTGCGAGCGAAAGAGATAAAGAGTAAAGTTTTGTTGCAGGTGATAATAATGAAACAGTTAAAAAACTTTATGTGTAGTTAGTAGTGCTGAAGACTGAAGTACTGTAGGGAGATATGTGAAAATGATATTGCTTCATGAGGGATGTTGAGGGGTATAGGTAATTGCAGTCGTGTCTAATAAAGGGTGTATTGGTGTATACATTCATTAACATGATGTAGCGAGACTTCAAGAAAAATGGGATGGCGTAACCAAGCTGAATAAGGTTTTACTATTCTTAAGTGATTAGGAGGACCGGCATTGGATTATCAAAATCTGTGATATATTGTTCAAACGATTGTGTTATTAAAAAATATTAGGTAGGAAGTGAAAGAAAGTGTTATACTGTGTGACATCGCACTATGTATGGTAATACCATTTGATATTGGATAATTGTGTTAAGTAGGAGAATTGCTATATAAAATATTATGCTAAACATATAAATGTATGATATCAACTTATTTTTGGATAACGTATACATATTATATAACAAAATGCGATAAAATTGACTGTTGAGTAAGAACATGCTATACCGTATTGAGTTATCGTTTAAATATACCAAACACGTGATCACATTATCAAGTTAATGCAAACCAGGTGATCATTATCAAATTGTACAATTGCTCAAAAGAAATAGAATAAAGTATCAATCACCAAGAATAACTTACTGAAATCCAGCAGATTTTGTTATGCAACATATTAAATGTGTGCCGTACTAGAAAATATTATCACTGAAAATTCGAAACAGTAAAGTTGAACTTTATATTTTTATACATAAACAAAACATTGTAAACATTTAGTTACATTTCTTTTTTATTCAGTTTTACATTTCAGTTTACTTTAAGTTTTCATCTATTTAACTAAGTTAAATAGATGGCATTTTAACTCAACAAATTACACTTGTATTAATCGTAATGGACAGAAGCTTTGATACAAAAGTAAAGTAAACAAATGTTAGCCTTCCATAAAATCAATAAAATATTCTGGGTTGTTGAAAAAAATAATATTATCAAGGTATAATATACTACTTACTGGTAATCGAAGCCAAGAACTAATTGATTGAGGGTAATCAACTGTTGCGGTTATGTGTGGTTAGTGATTATCTCTGATTACCTGTAATTAACTAGGTTCAATTGTTTGTAGCTAGTGAAAGTATCTAAAATATTCCTTCGGTTCGAGGTGTTTTGTGAAACTGTTCAATGTCAACTGTAGTGTGATGAACTTTTACTACATTCTTTTATTTGCTACTCAAAATAAGTAAGTAGACAGATGTATAAACGAACCAACTATTCTTCATGCTGTTTTATTCCATTGTACACGTACGAGTTATTAACCATTTTACATGGTAGGCGCAGAACTAGATAACTAATTAAGCTGCTGCAAACCCATGTCCTAAAATTCCTCAAGGGTAGTTTCACCTACACCACACACACACACGCTAACACACGCACATATCTATAAAATGGTTGCAAACACCACTCAATATTTCAAAATACCTGGGTATATTAGGTCTACAATGGTCTAGAATGTGATAAATTGTTTATTGCATGTCTTTTTTATTCAAGTTTCTACGCAATTATCGCAATTGGCGTATTTTAATGTTATGTGGGGGAAGAGTCCAAAATCTGGTCTTTTTTACTATCCTACCAGTTTTTAAAAATGCATCAATGACAAATGGGGGAACAAATGAGTCCAGAAAAGAGCTCACTTGGAATTGAACGGCTTCAGATTTGAAAGCGAGAACTGTAGCCGGAAAAGTTCTCTAATAGTCTTAACAGCTTCTAGTAGCTCCAAGCATCTAGCTCTAACTTCTAATTGTCTAAACATAATGAAGATTTGGCAATACAGAAAATTTTCACAGGCACACAAATAAAGAGGTTTCCTTGAAAAATGTTTCCTCCAAACTATATTTTTTACTTATGATTGCCCAGATGAATTGTTGCTGTTAAGGTTTACTATACGTAAATAATTATAGCTTAAGTTTAATAAATAAATAATATTTATTAAACATGCCTTTATATCGACAAATCTTTATTGGTTTTTAATACGTTTTATCCACTTTCATTGATATCAAAATGATGATTGTGTAAATTTCTAAATAAAATTATATACGATTGGTTTAGTTGAATTAAATGGACTGCGAATGTTTAATTGTTTAACAATAAATCTAGATTACTTTTGTTGAAGCCTAGTTACTACCTTACTGATTACTTATCAGGAAGAAACCCCGTGCTGAAAATATAGGATTTCTTCAAATGCTTCCTAATATGGTCTTAAATAATTTTAACATGACGATAGCTATTATTAAATTTTAGAATATTCAGATAAATTCGGCTTAGTAGTTAGCTTAACTCAGCTCAAATATTTAGGGCAATTACGTCTGCTAAGACACATTGCTAGTGCGGCGTGCAAATAGTTTTTTCTCAAATTATCTGTAGTCTTGAAATAATAAACCATGTTTTTGTTGTTTCGATTCTTTACTATCAAACTTAATCGTTTTCTTTTTAAGTTTTCCCACTTATTTGCTACACAAATAAACCTTTAACCAAGGATTACTAACAAAATATATCGCTGAAAATTGTTCAGGCCTAACTAAACACGCGGAAATACGCTGATTTATTATTGACTGTGCTTCACCGCAATGCGTGTACAACAGTTTGCATGTTGGATCAACTCTTTGATTTCTGCTTTAAAAGTTTTGTGCGGCTCAAAACATGCTCATCATAATAAGTTTTGAAAATTATGTTGACGACGAAGTGAACTTCATATTGCACCATTGACGGTAAACAGTACTTACAAACACTTTTATTTTCTCACAGTCTTTAACACTAACTTGTAATCGTAACTTGGTTAACTATAGTTTCTTATTTACTATTACAACTTAGCATGTATACGTTAAATACTAACTGGTTTTATTTTTGGTCTTTTGATATTTTTAGACCATCAAGAGCTTATCGATGCAGATAAAACATGGATCTTCACTTTTGATTACGTGTCGCAATATGTTATCTCGATTATCCACGTAATATGAAATATAATAACCCTCAAACTTAAAAATGTTTAAGATTTTAAAGTTACCATTTAAATGAGTTTAAGTAATAGATACAATACTGAGTATAAACTCTACAATTAGGTATAGAACAAATTTAAATTAACATACTACATACACAAAGTAAACCAATAAATAAATACACAAGTTCATGAAAAACGAAAATATAACTGCTGATTTGTTTGGGGATTAGAACAGTTAGCGGAGAAATTCAATTTAGAGACAACCCGTGGAGCGAAGGGTGATGCTGCAGGCGTTTAATGCCACTTTCGTCGTTTATTTTTCTTGTTTATTTTATGAATTATCCCCTAAATATTTCAGTGAAAGCGTTTCCATTCAACTAAATAAACGATTCTTGATATTCAGTACCAGTTAATCTACTGTGCGACGGTCAAATTGTGGAATCATTTTATTTAAATTATACTTAGAGAATAATTATACTTATAGAATTATAATTATAGAAAAATATGAGATGGAGCTGAATTGTATTGATTAGGAAGAGCGTAGGACCTCGGTCCCCAAAGTCCCACGTTGAAATCCCACTAAACACAAATTGATTTAATCTAAGTGATAATGGCACGATCACTTCTAAGCGATGTATGAAGGAAAGTGGAAACCAATTCCGGTCTAGAACCTAGAAAGAAAGCAAGAAATCCGTGAAAATATTGTATCTTTACCCCGTCATCGTATTATCGGTAATGTATGGATTATTTTAAAATTGATAATGACAAAACGTATGCCATTAGTTATAAAGAAATCGAAAATCGAGATATAACTTGTAGAATTAGGGCATTTTTTATTTTACCACAGACAATAGACCACCGCTCTATGATTTTACACGTTACCGGCTAAGTATATAATTTACACTATATAATACCTGAAGCTTTGAAGCAAAGTATAAAATGGTGTAATAACGATAGGATATTATATTCTGACTAGGTATGTGCCTACAGATGTGTTAGGCAAAATTACAAAATGTTTGTATACAAATTGTTTCCTTTTAGCTTAATTAATTTTGTGTATGTAAAACAACTACAACAGCGCATTTCATACTTCACCTAGTGCCAACGGGTATTTTATACATTGACTAGGCAAAGTATTATTAGCTATATTTCATACTTTGTGTGGCTAATTTTATGAAATGTAAAGAATCCCATAGTATACAGGGTTGGGCAAATGTGTGGATACCCCTAGTTAACTTTTTAACGCGTTGCAATAGGAAAACCTAACTCGACACATATTTACAACATAAGAAATAGCACTTTTACATCAAAGTTACAACTTTGCCCCTGCCCCCAAAATGGGGTATTTTGGGGACAGCCCCAAATTTTCAAATGTAAACACCTATCATGTGACTCCTCATTTTAAAGAGTTTCTTCTTTAAAGACCTCTGGTTTGCGCCATTCAATTTCCCTTAATAAACCCTTTAAAATGATGGGTCACATGATAGGTGTTTACATTTGAAAATTTGGGGCTGCCCCCAAAATACCCCATTTTGGGGGCTAGGGCAAAGTTGTAACTTTGATGAAAAAGTGCAATTTCTTATGTTGTAAATATGTGCCGAGTTTGGTTTTCCTATTGCAACGCGTTAAAAGGTTAACTAGGGGTATCCACACATTTGCCCAACCCTGTATATACTGGGCCTGTAACACAACTCAAACTTTCTTTAAAATAAAAAATAATTTTAACATGCTAAGTTTATTTACTATTACAATGTTAAACACTCAATACTACACAGTTGAACAAAGTTATCACAACTAATTGATATTCATTTCTTTAGTACGCAAAATTGATGTTATGTTATAAAAAATAGTTATAACGAAAAAAACTTTTGAAATATCTTAAATTCCTCTTAAAAAATCCTACAAACCATTTCAACTACAGTCTGTAACCCTAACGACGTGTTATGTAATAAACTGACAGTCTAGGGCGATTGTTTCATACAACTCTTCTCACAAGACTTGACAGCAAATGTGAGAAGGATAGGAAGACAATAGACCCATCTCACACTCCAGTATCAACATCAGTTTATGAAACAGGCTAAGTTGTATAGTTAAACAAATATAAATAAACGTCTACACTATATAGTTAACACTAAAAAATAATTTAAATCTTTTTTGTAAATTGTTTAAATGATTGCATAAATATTTGTTACAATACAATATCCTTCAACGTTTAAATCCCTTGACATGATAGAAAAAATCTAACATTGTTATCTTTATAATAAAGAAAATTATACCCTAATTTAATTAAAAGAAACCAAAATGTGTAAACATATTCGTAAATGTTGCTTGAAAGTAAATATGAAGTGTGACAAAACTGACTTTAGTAAAACCTTTAAAAAAGAAGCACTAAATAAAATGCTTCATTTTAGAAATGACCCAAAGATAGGTGATATTACAAGAATTATAAAATACCTTGACATACGTACATAAAAATGACCTACTAAAATACGTTGGTAAATAAGCGAAGTATTAATAAAGTGATGAAGATTTAGCTATCGTGGTTAGAAGTTTTAAACTAATCGGCAAAATAAACACCCAAGTTTGTTTAACTTGCCGGCGGCCTTTTAATACCCACTGTTACGAATTTAGAGTATTTTTCTAGTACACAGCTTGTGACATAAAATTTTCTATATGGAATGGCAAAAAGTAGCATTTTTATGCATTTGTAAGAGTATTAAATAAAACGTACGGCATCAATATATATATATTTTTAAATTCATATTATTTAAACATTTTCTACTTGTTTTGTTATAATTACTATGATTTAAAATTGAACACTGTTCACAATAGTTTAACAAAATACCTAAGTTAGGCCTAAGTTATTAAACGACCTAATTACATGTAAGTCACCAAATGTACATGGTTTTGCTCTACTAGTACAACGAAAGTAATACAATTTAAATTGATATTTAAAACTAGTTCACAGAAATCCATTTACGACGCAATTTTAACATGAAAAATAAGCCTACCGTACTGCATGTATTATAACTTAATTTAATTAATCCAGTCTTTTTAACACTAAATGAACAAATTCAAACATTACAAACGTGGAAGCTTACAAACGCAGTTTAACACACAACTTTTAAACGTTTAACCCACCATGTTTATGACTGGCCATGCCTACGTCACTTGCATTATTCAAACAAACATTAATCCAACCACGAATGTACACTTGCCACTCCTTTTTTGCAATAAATTGTTTTAACGGCAGTTTTAAAACAATATACGGCTTTGAACCATGAAAATTCAACTACCTTCGACGATCCGAAACAGTTTATAACATATTTTCCATTTAGAATAATCTTTTTGGTTTTTATATAGGGAAATCCAATATAGACATATAGTTCTCATCGAAACATAATTTTACTTCATCTTGAAAATTTTAAGGATGTTTGCCCAAATAATACACCAGTGACGAAGGTATTGCCACTTAGGCTACAAATTAATATGTCATTGAGCCTACTCCAGCCATAAAATGTCAACTTACTTTGTCTACCATGTGTATAATAAGTTTTGTTAAAATATTTGTTGTACATTAGAAAATTTCCATTTATTTTTGTTGGTTTCTTACTAAGGATAGTTTGCAATTTAAATTAATTATCATGTTTTATTTAACACTTCAGGTAAAATAAAAAGTAAGTTGCAAACACTGGCACACATGACTATAACCATGTCGATAAAACTACAGCTAAATACGAGAGTACTTCTAATGGAATGGCCCACATTTGATATGCCGTGTGTTAAAAGCTTTATAATAGTCGCCAAAATATTGATCAAGTAATAAACATTTCTTCTTGTTTTGTCATTACAAATTTTACAACCTGAAAATACACCCTAATTGATTCACATTGATAATTTTGATCATAGATTTTCCCAGCGTTTTTGTGAAAGAACAAATATTTAGCATGTATCGATTCTAGATAAATAAATATATGAGGTATTTAATTAAAAGGTAGTACTGTAATGTAACAAACGTACAATTTGGTTAGTTTAGTTATAGCTACAATAATAAATGTACAAACCAAAATATTCTGTTATTTCAAAGTTAGTAGTATTTGATCCTTATTTAGGACTAAGACTGACGCTTGGGATATCCTTTACAGTTTTACGTGGCGAAACTCCAAAGCGACACCGGGGAATTGAAAATTGACTGTCATTCCCTTAGCGCAACACAGTGTTGAAAACTAACCTTTTCACTGCTTAAACATTCGTTGAATGCATAATCAATAGAAATAGGTATTAGAGAAAAGGATTGAATTTTTCTGGTTTCAAAATTTATATTATTTCAGTCTTAATTCGTTTACGTTGTTTAAAATTCTTTCTTTGTGTTGTCCAGAAATCTCCAAGGTGAATGGGGGTCATGAAATTTGTTTTAGCGATACGTTCAAGTATATAATTTATAATAGTTGGCTGGATTAAAGAAACATGATACTGTAATGGTGTTTTCCAAAGAGTATTTAGCTTTTGGCTCTACTGATATCCTGTTTCCAATTATGTATATCGGACTTATTTTTTTTATCTATCTAATAAACATGCAATGAATTATGATGTAAAAAAAAAACCTCCCCATTGAACTGAAATAATAAGGAACAGATTATTTCATTCGTTAAATTTGAGTTGAGAAAGTTAGACTAGGTGCAAAGGAGTTTTTAGACGCAAAACTATTTGCGGAAAATGATAAGATCGAGAAATAAAATAAAATTCAGAAATGAGAAAAACCCTATTAAATTGGATCACTGATTACAAAACGCAGTCAATGAAATCTTTTAAATACACAGTTTTGTTTAAAAATATTCCCTGACAGATAACTGAAAACTAAAATAAAAAGAGCGATCAGATTAATTTCTTAAATCAACGAATAAAGTTTGCGCAAATTCAATTAACATTTTCTCTTTGGCAGTTGTCTGCGTAAGCACCCAACTCAATTAATTCTTTCATGCATTTTAAATTCGCCTTGATAACATTTTCTGTTGAGTACAGCTCGGTTAATTTATTATGAGTAAAACGTTCCTAAATCCGATTTGTCATTTTCCATATAACAGCAGAATACAGTTTGCAACATTTAAGCGATGAAAAGCTAAACTTTGCTTGTTTTGTAATTGAAGACATTGTCTATTCATGAATCGGATTATTTTAAATATTACCTTTATATTTTTACAGGCGACACTTATGATGTATCGAGCTGTACTGGAGGTCAATAAAATATTGTAAATCATAAAAAAGGATGCTTTTATTAATTGATACAGAATAAATAAAGTACATACCAGCACAACTTTACACATAATAGAAACGTAGCTAATATTTTTTTTATGTTTACGTTTAGGTACTCCATTAAACTATAAATCATACTTTAACAAAACATGTAACAACTCATTTCTTCTCACATCTGGTACTTTAAACAGTGTCGAAAATATTTAAAGTGTGATGTTTTTTTTCATCGCATATCGGTTTTATTTTATACGGTAATTGTTAGCAATGTCAAGATTAATGATTTAATTTATATACTTACTCATTGTATAGTGATACTTTTATCTCTCGCATACCTGCAAAAAAGAAAGACACAATTAGTTTGATAGTAATTCACCCAGGACAGAATCAGAATATAACAATTTGAAATCTACTTTTCAATACCTGATATACATTACAAACTAAACTAAATTATTTTATAGTTAATGGTTCGGCTGGTAACTCATCGAACTGCGAACCAATAACTATGTCGTGAATGCTTTCCGGTTCCGCTGACAATTTATTAATTTATGATTGATATGAGTAGATCGTCCCTAAATCGGATTTGTTGCTTTCCGTATAGAAGAATACCTATGTAATATTTAGGCTCAAAAGTGAAGCCATTAGTTTTAATTCTTACAGTAAACTAGCTAACCCCTTGCTTTGTGGCTGATTATGTAACAGGAAAAATGTGAGGTGTAAGTTTGCTGCTAACCACAAGGGGAAAAAATTGCGTAAAACGCTTTACTTGCCAACGTTTATCAAGATATACAGATCATTTCACTTAATTTTGGGGTTAAGTTGATACCTAGTTCAGCATTTATAGTAAATGTGCTACTTAATGAGGTACATAAACACCTTAGACTTTAAACACCTTAGACTTATGATCTTAAGTGACTTGTAAGAAAAGTATACAGTAGTTAAACTATATTTTACCCAAACGTGCGGTCATAACCAACTGAGTGAACGGTAGGGCCTACATAATACAGATTAAATTCTTAGTTATATTGATTTTCTTAAGATAAAAGTGGCAACAACTATTCAAACCCCCCATTTTCATTGGCTAATTCTTCGCTTAGTTAAAAGATTTTAACGAAGGGCAAATAAAAGTAAACAGAAGTGATTTAAGATAATCCCTTCAACTACTTTTAATTACGTTCCTACTTCATTCAGATTTACTTTGTTTGATTAACTTAAAATAATAGTTCCCAAATCCCTTGCCGATCTATACAAAATATATAACCAGATGCATATCACCATGTTCAAGGTGTACCTATTTTTCTTATAATTGCAAAGCAGATGTAAGGTAAATATATAATCTAGAGTTAAAAAGCCTATCATATTAACCATCCTAAATTTTACAGACAAATTAGAAAGAAAACAAACGTTGTACCAATTTAAACTCCACAAACACAGAATATAAACATTAGAAGTCCACTAAAACATCGACCAGCGATGAATATGAAGGCTTATCTGTTATACTTTTCACCCCCTCATTCCGTCGACTGTCCATGTCGATTTTCCAAAACAATAATGGATATGGGCGGTTCGCTAATGCGGGGATGAAGCTGACATAACGCCACCAAACTCGCTCTATGTTTACAAGAGTTTAACCCAGAGTTGGTAAATACTGGAAAATAAAACTGCAATAACTGTCAATAGGTCAATACACCTTACAACAATTAATAATGTTTGTTTGAATTAATTAATGAGTTTAAGGCGATTACAATTACGAACTTTTAATCTGGGACATTTAAATAAGGAGTTAGAATTTTTGCAATAGTACATATAAATGAGTTTTTGATGGTCACAAAATGTGGTTTCACGGGCTGTCAATTCAATTCAGCGATAGTCAAATGCACTAGGCCTATGCTATATCATAGTCTTGATTTAATTACCTTCGTTTGTAGTACTCTCACTCACGAAAAACCTATCGGTACATGGGATAGGACCCCTCCAGGAAAACACTGTTCCCATTCTTAGTCTCTTATGGCATTCATGTCGCGATAAACCACTGGGATTATGCGCTAGTGGTGTTCGGACTTATTTTCTTTCACTCTTCTGGTGAGTGCAGATACAGTGTTCAAAAACTTGAAAGTAGACAGGCATGCGTTGCTATTATAGTCTAAGTTAGACTACATCGATGGTTGTTATTAGTAAACGGCGTTAACAATAAGTTCGAAACTCCAATACAGCATAACATAGTTTTACAAGCTCAAAGACGTAAGTTAACGTTTAATTATTTTTTTACATTAGTTGAGAAAGTTAAAAGTACAAAACCATAATAAATGCAATAATAGGCGTATGTCTAATTACACAATACATACAGAATTCAAAATTGACTATAGTGAGTGCAGAAAATATACGTTAGTTCGATTAAAGTAGAAACGGGTTGGTTTCAAAGATGTTTAGTTAAATATTAATATACAACGGAATAAATATTGTGCTTAACTGAATGAAGTTATTCCTGGAAGTATGCAACTTAAAAGAAATTACTGGATGGATCTACCCACGCCTTAATTAATTTATAACAGAGTATCTGTTTGGAAGCTAGCTCACGATAGCTTCAGGCAGTGAATTTATAAGTTTTAAAACACCTTTAAATAACTTTCAAGTGCCAACCATAAGTTCATTTTCAAAGGCAAAATATCTTAAAGCAATTTACATTTTACTTGTGACGAACAAATCTTAATTATATAATGTGTTCAAATTTTAACATTTTTTTAAACCTGAGGGAGTGAAAAATAAATAGTTCAGTGGGGAAATAGAAGTAGAAGGAGCTCAGATACTCCTTGTTGCATTCATGTAAAATTAAGATTGATGGTTACCAGGACTGTCAACGAGCAAACCACTTGGTAGTTTATAATCTTTAGAGTTTAAAGAGAGAGTTTGATCGAAATTTAGATATTTCCGGTAAGTTAAGTAATCATACAAACAGATAAAAATTGTACTTAAATTGCTGGGTATTTTAGAGCATTTTTCCCAATACCGTTCATAAATTCATTCAGTAAATCGTTCGATGTCAAAAGCAAATATATATAAGTAGAAAAAATATATTTTTAAAAACGTGTGCGAAAAAAAAAATTTCATAACATAAACATTTAAGCTAGGTAAAATATTTACATTAGGCCTACGTCAAGTTCAGATTTTAAAAATACAGATCTTTTTCGTAGGAATAATGATCCCTTTTCCACATAAAACTAAAATTATGTCTCAAGACTTTTTTGTAAATATAAACCTTTTTGGAGCCAAACCTTAATTGACAAGCTAATGATTATTTTTTGTATATCCAATGATAGTTTTCTTTTTAGTCATCACAGTTTTTTTCGATAAGGAAAAAAGTAAATACGGCCTAAGAATGTTTAAACTTTGGTCTTTTAACTGATAAACCTGTAGCAAAGATGGGTTAAATTAAAAATAAATAAACTGAGAAAACATTTTCATATAAATGTGAAAAAACGAACACAACATAAAAACATTTCGGTTTAAAGTGTTTTCTCAATGTTTCTCTGTGGCAAATTTAAGTGAATTGTGACAGCTACAAACCTAGATTTGAAGTGTTTCTGCCATGAGCACAGTTGTTTTAGAATGTCTTTGAGATTTTGTTTTCTTTGAGTTTCATTTGGCAGTATACAGCTCTCTAACAAAAAGGTGAACCACTCTTTTGTTTTTCAGCTACGCTTTATACAATTTATAGTTTATGTAAACATGATAAAATACGTTGAAATTTAAAACAAAAAATTACGTTAACTTTTACCAATAAATCATCTTATTTGTTCGCAGAAACTGTACATATCCATATCCGTAAACAAGTCCATTGTTTTTGTTTCTGTTTCACAATAGCAAAATATCCTTAGCCGGCTCAATACTTTTAAGTTCAACAGTATGCTTTAATTTCCTAACAATTAACTTTTAACTGTAAATATTTAAGGTTATTATAATTCATTTTAAAAGGTAGGCCTATATATTTTTTAGATATACCTTAACTATACATTTGAGACAAAAATTAAATATGCTCCGATCGGTTATGTATCTCGAACTTTCCATTTGACCCTAGATGTTTGTAATCATTACAAAAATTCGTAATGTTTTTTTACAATAATATGAAACAATATGTTATAACAATAACAATAACAATAACTATAACAATAACATGCAACGGCAAATATGATGACTAGAATGAAAAACATGTTTTCAATATATTTTTATTTTAAATAACACTAAACACAGATATGTACAGACGAACATAAATATAAAGGCATATTAAACCTCTTAAAAATGAAAGAAGGTGTCAAAAGTTGAGTTTCAATGAACGGCTAAAT
The DNA here is from genome assembly GCF_028750875.1 of Macrosteles quadrilineatus. Classification (NCBI taxonomy): domain Eukaryota; kingdom Metazoa; phylum Arthropoda; class Insecta; order Hemiptera; family Cicadellidae; genus Macrosteles; species Macrosteles quadrilineatus. The sequence goes on from NW_026542602.1 coordinate 9,335,692, forward strand.
AATTAACCAAAAACTTTCATATTTAAAATTTATATTTTATTCTGAGAGTACGTTGCATTAGTAGCACCTGTTGTAAATAAGAAGTTTCTCTCAGTGTTTTTTCCAGTTGGATTATTTTTGTATTGGAAAGGTGTATTGAAAAGTGCAAAGATAAGCTGAGCGCGTCGACTCGTCTCGCTCCAGCGTTTTGGCTTCAAGAAGTAATCTTCCGAAATGGGATTTAACTGGGAGCACTTTCCTGCATATATTTTTAATTTTACCAAATGATTTTGTACACTCTACTTTAACTTTTGAATGCTGTTCGATAGTAAAAAGACAAGATTGCAGTACAAATTGAGCATATTTTAGTTTAAATTTTCTTCGTATTGTAAAAATAAAGCCTCAAGCGATCATATATCTTTTACATTATTTTTGGTGACATTTGAGGACATTTAGTGTCGACTATAAATCCCTTTTTATTATAAATCTATTGATATTGATGATTGCATGATTCATTATTCATTATTGATGATTCATTCTTATGCAGTTTTATTTAGTTAATAAAGGTTATATATTTAGAAGAAAATAATTAACAATTAAAACCCCTATGCATAACCGAAACAAATCTTAATGAGGTGAATGAGCGATGAAGTCATGTTATTAATTTACCAATCTGGATACAGTTTTCTTATGACTGGTACAGTAAGGTCCAAAAAAAGCAAACATTTAAGCAATAAAGAGCCCTCGTTTTTAATTTCAAATTAACTTTTTTTTCATAAAAACCTACCAAAATAAACAAAAATTCAGGAAAAAAAACATTTAAAAAGTGTAAATTATCGACACATTTCACTACTCATTGACAAAATAGCAATTTTAACAGATACTGTAGTACAAAAATAACCAAACTTTCAAACGAATACACCCAAAACCCTACAGAGTTTAAATAAATACGAGTCAATACCACAGCAAAAGCAAGGATGAAACTGTCAGATGGCCTTTGTCGATTACACATTCAGTGTTTTGGCGGGTAAGGGTAAAGTCAATTTTGACATCTCTTTGTTTCACTTTGAAGTCTCCCCCGGGCTCTCTGTTTCCAACACTATGGTTATGTTAAAGCCACACTGCGTAGTTATGCTTCAAAAAACAATACGAAAGCCTTTTTCACTGTTATACCATTGTGTTCCGCCGTGTTTCTAAAATACGACGCTTTTGTGTAAAACTAGCTGGGATGTTTTGTCGTCGAGGATTACAATTGACGTTTTGTATGGTTTTGAGGTTTTAATTTCTTAGCGTAAAGTTTTATTATTTTCGTAAGTAAATTTCATGAATTTCGTTTATATTTCTTAAACTATTTCTATGAATATTTACCACAATATTTAAATTGATGGGGAATACTCATAAGTAAATCGGGCTTGTAAAGCTTAAGCTTGACGTTCTTTTTTAATATTTAATACTATACAGCAGTTTCCTTACTATATACACTTACTTGGTTCATGCTTGTGTATAACAAAAAAGCTCAAATATTAAACCTTTATTTCAAAATATTCATATTTAATTATCGTTACGACTGTAGTAAAGCGAAAGAGGTTCGATAACTGAATGATTCAAGACACTACCTAATTGATTACGTTTGTATTTTAATCACCCCTTTCTCACATCTGTAAGAATATGAAATAGAGAGTAAAAATAAGATTTAACAGATTCAGTGAAAGCTCTACCACAATCCGTCAATGATCTTATTTTATTATATTTCGGCTGAAATAAACCTCACAGAAATACATTACCTAATTTTAAAATTTAGTTTTAAACTTCACCCTCGAATAAAACATCTTAATTACATTTAATTTCAATAAAGAAGCAGTCGGTTGCATTGGATTTATCTTTTTTCGCGTTACACCAAGACAATAAGATTTATTAACTTTTCTGTTATATTCCACCACGTAAATATTCCACAGGGACGTGTAGTATAAATAAACACATAAAACTTAGTTTTGATAATATACAATCAAGTACACACGGCAGGCAAAATATATATTCTAAGCAATTACTCTTATACAACTATACAAAAACCACCGTTACACAAGCTGGGGAACCTGGTATCGACTATCGATCAAAATATTGATCAAAGTCACCAAAAAGCGGAAACGTACAGCAAGAGGGGCTCGCAGTATCCGATGTGTTATTGGAGCAATATAAGAAATAGCAGATAAGCCAGTGGTATTCGATATACTCGGAGGGGCGGTTCAAGTTCAATATCTTCGATATCGTACAAGTGTTTTATTTGAAAGCTCTCCCGTGGTATTGCATGTCGGGTACTTTGTAGGGAATTACTTGTTTTGGGGTAAGAAATAATTTATATGAACCATAAGGAAAGGTTGTATTACAAAACTGATTTATTTTAAGGTTAAATGCGTTTTTCTTTGTAAAGTATGATGGTAAAACGTTGTTATTTTTATAGGAAAAAAGTATAGTCTACTACGAAGAATACCAACATGTATTTTTGTTAAATTTGTATTGCCTGCCTGGTAATAATATTTTTACTAAATTTGGTAAAGATTTTTTACAGACTGATATTAACTCTCTTGTCTTCGTAACCATTTAATTTAAATAACTAGTCTACTGTTCATAACGTTGAGTAAAACTGTAATTTATTGCTATTTTAAATCTAAATTGAATAGTAAATAATCCTTAAATCATTTAATTTTGGGGTAAAAAAGACGCGGATGATTTTTGGTGTCTACCTATTCTTCCAACTTTTTTCCGACAAGAAAAGATATTAGATATTACAGTGAAAAGTAATTAAGAAAGAAGTTTGTAGCAATGAAAACAATTATGAAAGTGATCATTTTGAATAACTACACCATTAATGGTTATTTAATTCCAAACGTGTCATATATTTGTTTAGTTTTTTTTTCAATGATATGCTTGTTAAATCCATATTTACCGAATGTAATAATTATCATACTCATTTTTATACACAGCCTGTGCAGCCTATGTTGGTACACAGCCTAACGCCATTTCAGTATGGGTTTGTGATATTATGGTCTTATTTATAACACAACCTACTGACAAACACCTTCCATTTTAATTCATTTTCAAAACACATGTTGCAAATGGAAGAAACCCCTAAAACGGTCAACACATTGATTGTTTCTGGGTTTACACCAGTCAGTAATCGTTTAGCTACCATCATCATCACTAACGGAGTTTCGTAACGACCATATCACATTACACACGCTGCCATTGGGCGCGTTTTGATTCCCATTCTGACACATTTTGTATTCACCCTTCAATTGAGACTTCTAAACAGCTTTAGAATTTGCATACCAGTTATGCCAACTGAGTTAAGTGGAGGGTTTGTTAAAATGCATTTTAAAATGTCCTGTCTTTGATTTGTAAACTGATTTGGATCACAGTGTTAAAATTAAAAATATATTGTAAATAGAGGATTAAATTAGATATTCCATGTGAAAATAAAGAGAAGGTTTAATTCCACTAATCACTAGCGTTTTAGGCTACCTAATAATGTGTTACCTGTTGCTTCGGATCGTATATCTACTTATTATATTACTTGACTAGAAAATACAAATGTAGGATGCCCATATTAGTGAACCTCGACCACAAAAAATGAGAAAGTGAATATTAAAACGCTTAAATCTGCAAATACAATTTTTGGTCGTACAAAGAATCTCTAAAAAGAAAACAACCAGTCACAAAACAGGAATTAACGAGAAAGAATCAATCAGGTCTAAATAAAATGCCAAAGGATGAAATCGAAAATCAGAACGAACGGCAAACCTGACAGTGGAGCAGTTATTGAGGCAATATACAACCGATGTTGGGGCTGAAATTGAAATATCTTGGATGGGGCGAGGAATATGTAGATGGAAGATAGGGGCTGGAAATTGTGCATTGATTCATGTTGACTGCTGATGATTCATTATGTCGTTTAACCGGTAAGATTGCTAATATTGTGTTGGAGTTGCTTCTTAGTTAGTTTGTTGACAATTGTAACTGTTAACAAACTATTTGCTCTCAACGGTTTTTTTCGAAAGTCAATATTCCAAAAACTCACCGTCAATATTTCTGGACATTCTGGCCAATATTAAAGCCCCATTGTGGTTTACCTTCGAAGTAGACATTGTTATCTTTACTCTCCCTCAATATGGTATAAGGAATCAATTACCGAAACCTGTTAAATGCCATTCTGTTTACATATAATTACGAATCATCTCGACAGAGTAAAAAAGGAATTATTTTTTGTACAAGGACAAAGTAAATACAGTCGCATAAAACTTAGCCTAAATGTTTTGTAGGAGCAGCTCGAGAAAATACTATCACAAACTACTGTTTCATCATTCGTGATGTAAATTAAGTTGATGATTGTATTTTTTTATATGTTTAAAAAAGCTAATTACAGCCTGTTACCGATGTATTAAAGGGATAAATCGTTAACTATTAATTTGTAGGTAGTGTTTAAAGTATCTACAATCACTTAGTAAGTTTTTGAAGACAGCGACCATTTTGAGTGAAATTTTTAAAGCTCAACTTAACCTTCAGACATTTATTATTCATAGGCGAGAATTTAAGAATTTAGAAGCGTAGCTTGAAATAAACGAGTTTAGTCTTAAAATATTAAAAATATATCGTTAAAAAAAAAAAAAAAAAAAAAAAAAACACGTTATATTGTTTATACAGGGTGACAAAAAAGTCTGGAAACGGTTTAATATCTTTTTAACTAAATCCGTTAGAAAATTCAAACCTTTCACATCAACTTACAATTATTAAATCTACTTTTTCCAAGCATTACCATTTTTTGACCTCTACCAGGGGACGACCTATGAGGAGTAGGTACATAATCTTTAATGTAAGCCTAGGTTGATATGCACATCATTTTAAAGGTCTGGTCAAGTGAAGTTCATTGCCGGAAACCGCGTCAAAAAAAGTTCATCCGTTACAAAATGGCGGCTGTCCAAAGTTCTTGTGGAATATACCTGCACAGGCCTTAGTATTGGTGAATACTCGTATAAAACGTTTGCTTGAGAGCTGAAACTGTATTTTAGTGTCAATTAGCTCAAAGACTAATATTATTCAATCTTCAAAAACGATTTAACCGGGTTTCATATTTCCCGGCTAATGTTGAATATGAGTATTTACCAATACTTAGGCCTGTGCAGGTATATTCCGCAAGCACTTTGGACTGCCACCATTTTGTAACGGATGAACCTTTTTTGACGCGGTTTCCGGCAATGAACTTCACTTGACCAGACCTTTAAAATGATGTGCATATCAACCTAGGCTTACATTAAAGATTATGTACCTACTCCTCGTGGGTCGTCCCCTGGTAGAGGTCAAAAAATGGCAATGCTTGGAAAAATTAGTTTTCATACATGTAAGATGATGTGAAAGGTTTGAATTTTCTAACGGATTTAGTTAAAAAGATATTAAACCGTTTCCAGACTTTTTTGTCACCCTGTATAAAAACAAACACAGTAAATAGAAAAGTTAAAAACATTAAGCACTTACGAATAACTGTTTGATAATAGCATATACATAAAGTCAAATTACAAATTTAGCAGTAAACAAAGTTAAAATCTTCTAACAACTCTCGTTTTGGACAAAACCAAAATGAAAAGTCAGCGGCGCCGTGTTGGTGTGCAAGTATGATATACGAGGCTCCTCTACCTGCGACTGTCAAAATGCAAATCACTTTATAATTTATAATCTTTATTGTGCGCACAGTGCACATTTGTATCGCTTAAAATATTCCACCACAATAACCGCATGAAATATTGCTGTATTTAAAATCACCATCGATTTTTAACTAATGCAGAATTTAAATATCAGCATGCGGATATTTTTTGGAATTTGAGTAAAAATAAATAAACTACTTTCTCTACCTATTTGTGATCCCCTGAGTTGACAAAAAATTATTAGTTTTTTCTTGTTTCTTTATTTTTACATTCACTAATTAGTAATTTTTCAAATTGAACCCCGCATTATTTTTTTATCCGTCTTGTGACGAACTAGTGTAAGAAATTACAGTGTAGACACAGATACCCTATCACTCTTAATATTTTCTTTAATATATATTGCATTCAAAGCAAATTTGATCATAAAATAATAATATTTTGTATACTACTTAATAGACAAAAATGATTGTTTTGAAACAAAGATTTTCGCGTGTAAAAAGATGAATCAATGAATAAACGACATATTAAGTAAAGAAATCATAGTAAAATAGACATAAGACGACTTTGCCGGGGACCTTGTAGCTTCAGTAACATCAAAGAATAAATAGCAATGTTTACAATGTAGTCTTAATGCTTTTTAGATTTAAAAGTTATTCAAGAAATGACAAGCAATGTGATAGGCAATGTTGAAGATTTTCAAAATATCATAATTCCTTTCAAAGTTCTGAGCCTAAAACTGTTTGTAAAACGGCGAAAATAGATTTGAATTTAATACGTCTCAAACAATACGAGTGTTTAATATACCATTGAGAAAAGTGTGTTACGAAAAGAAAAAAATGTTTATAGAATCTAATCAAACATTTTCTCCAGCTCGAGAATTCTTGTATTGGCAATATTATATTGAAAACCGAAAGTGCAAAGATAAGCGCCGAGTTTCCATTCTGAGCTTTTCACATTTCGATGCAAGCAATCTTTTGAATGGGACTCTTTTGTACTTTAAACATATTCTATTGATATTTCACATCACCGATACATTAATATTTGAAAATAGTAGTGCATTTGTAGAATAATTTAACAACTAATCAAGATTTCAGCCTTGTCAACTACCGTAATAAAAAAAAATCAAATAAATAACATTACTTCAATATTAGCTCTAGGCATCGATGAACTAGTTCTAGGTAAGGCTTATAACTACTCTACTATAAGTTGAACACATGGTAAAGGAGGTCAATGTAAATAGAGTACCTCTTCCTTATCCAAAGTCAATAGCTAGACTCATTAATTTGGGTAGGTAGCAACGCTTCGATATGAACCAAAACATGAATAACACTCGCATAAGCTTTCACAACCTACAATACACAACAGCAGGCCTAATACATTATTAATAAAACACAGATGTCCGCACGGTTTTATTTATAACATACATAAAGAGCTTGTCAAATCATTTGAATCATTTGAAACAAAGTAACAACCATCATTTTCAACAAAATTCCGAATCACCTTAAACAAAACAAGAGTAAAACGATATCTATTCTTTACAACACCTACCATGCAAGTATCTATTTCACCCCACACATATTATGTAATCATTTTTAAAGCTAATAACATAGTATTATAATGGCAGTACTATTTTCTTTTGCTTTTAAACAAAAACAGCAATAATGTACTATTATAATGTCCTATACATAATTTATAGGAAAAACTAATCTTACCGGTTGAACGGCAATAATGAATCATCAGCAGTCAACATGAATCAATGCACAATTTCCAGCCCCTATCTTCCATCTACATATTCCTCGCCCCATCCAAGATATTTCAATTTCAGCCCCAACATCGGTTGTATATTGCCTCAATAACTGCACCACTGTCAGGTTTGCCGTTCGTTCTGATTCCCGATTTCATCTTTCCATGTTCTTTGCAATCTTTGATTTATAAATCCTGGTGAGTATTAGCATTGATTATACTGTTAGTTTAAATGAAGTTAGTCTAGTTGGGTTTCCCTCAATCAAAAACCAAATTAAAATGTTGTTAAGGGGATTTTATGATAATCCTATTTGTTGTTTAAATAGTGTTTAACATAAAATTTTACTAGAAATTCAATAAAAGTAAACTATATTGAAATATGGTGGTGAAAAAATATAATTACAATTTATATTCTAAGAATCCATAAATGTCTATACTCATGGGAACTCAAGCTATTTTTTAATAAATCTTTTTTAAATAAACTATCTCAGTATATTATATGATCTAAAATTCAATAACGTTTATGTTGATATACTTCATAGCAAAGTGTTGGCGAACTGTGGTTAGAGATTTTAGCGCACACAACATAACAAAACATCCAATTTGAACTGAACACTGTTGTTTCAGTAAACATTCATTTTAATTAACGGTGATACTTATATGAACTATCTTTTAAAGCATTTCATTTATAATTTCCTAGGTGACATCATGGCGGAACGAGGTGGTCTAATGGTTAGAGCACGGGACATCGGTTTCTGAGGTCCCGGGTTTGTTTAAATCCCGCCAAATCACCAATGGATTTTATCTAAGTGGGAATACCGCAACCCTTTAAGTCTAACCTAAAGTAATGTGGCAACTATTCCAGGCTCGTGCCTAAAGCGAGCTGGCGTAGTGGTTAGAGCGCGGGACTTCGTGTACAATCACACCACCACTTTTCTTACTTATCCGCCATGACACTACAAAGAGACATTAGTAATTCAAACATAAACTTGACATAAAATAACTAATGCAAAGTTTCAAATGAACATAATATCGGCGAATAGTAAACCCTACTGTGTAACTGTTTAATCACTAGCTATGCAATCATCAGTTTATTTATCCTCTGGTGTAATTTGTATGCATCATCGCGAATAACGGTTGCGCGGATAATTGCAACTGATAATTAATTTCAAACCCCATTGCGTCAATGCTATTGCATGCAATTTATCTATCAACTGCGCCAATGTAATACAACAATTTATTGCCCGTAAAAAAAATCATTGTGAAGTAGCTGTTATTAACTTTTACCAGCGGGTTGCAAAACTATCCAGAGAATTTGTAGAGATAAAACATGAGATAATTAAGTTTTCACCTCAGAGATAATTTCAAACTGACTAGAATAAATAAGCCCAAAAGAGGCTTGTGTAATAAATCCCAGTTAAGAATTGAAAGTTTACCTTCGTCAGTTTTGGATCATTAAATACGAGTTATTTAGGCACTTAACCTCACATATAATTACACTAAAAAGTGTCTTATTTTATTTGTAACAGAAAACTCAACATAGCATTTATCACTTTTTAGATCATTAACCAGTCAAATTGTAACAAATTGAAATACCCATAAAAAAATTATCTTCATACATTTAAGGGGAAAAGGGTGGTTATAATATGGCCACGGCTATGGTATGGCTCGTACCTTAAATTTTCTACTCGTGTCGTTAACACTATTTACGTGAGTTGCGTACACTACTATACCTACGACAGTGTTTTAATTACTAAAAATCACTGATCATATATGTGAGGTTATGTTTTCGTTTATAACCTTTCATTGCCACTGACAGTGAGGCAACGAAACATTGTACCAAACACTAATTGCACCCCTCAACAGTTGAATTGGCCTGAACAGCTGATCAGTTGAAGATCGAATCATTACAATTTTACTTCTTCTCTCTCAATCCTTGAACTTCATTGGTCCGTTACTCGTGTTGTTTAAGTAAAACTATGCTGTTATGAAAGTAAACAATGCTGTTATGTGAAACTTTTCAATTCTATTACCTGAACTAAAACGGATACTTAAAAAAAAAAACTGTCGTAGGTAAAATATATTTAATACTCGTAAATAACTCTTAGCTTATCGTTAAATTCAGAGGGTGTTTGGGTAAATTTAGAACGCGGGACTCGTCTCTTGAAGAGCCGGGTTTAAAATCCATTGCTTAAGACAGCTATGCGATAATGCTTTAGTTCACAGCACACCATTGTCATAGACCAGTGGTTCGATACCTGCATTAAATCGTAGGCCACAATACAAAACAGGATAGGTATCGCGTGGTGTACTTCTAACTTATTTCCACTAACAGCCATAACTGTAGTAATAATAGTAGTTCCCATAGCCACATTAGTGACTAACCCACACCAATAAACGTAAGCGTATTTCACTATTGTCACTACTGTAATATATGTGCTGATGTCAATAGTCACCAGTCAGCAGCACGTTGGACACTTGTATATCGTTCCAATAAAGCAAGGTTCCAAGGCTAGCCATTTGTCTCTTCCAAGCCATCTGTAAACTTTCTCCTCCTCTTTCCGCGAAATTCTCGAATATATTGTAAACCTCTCACTTGATGGTAATTTAAAATAATCCAATACTTTTGCATCTATTTCATGGTGTTATTTCGCACGAAGATTCATACTTCTTACATAAAACTAATATTTTGTATAAACGATTTTGGCAGCCTTTTGTAATCTTGAATTTATTCGTACACATAGGTTTAGGTTTGTGAATGGGTTGACCCGCTACAGAAAATAGAGTTTTAGTCACTAGCGCATTCTGTGACTGGCTCACACAACTACGTTCTTTATTAACAAAACATTTGCTACAGCTGGTCCATATAAATGGGACGTCTACTTCAGTATCCAATAGTCAATGGTAAAACCGTTCCGGGCTAGAACTAGCGTCCTAGAATGTGAAAATGGGACATACAAATGAATTTAACTGATAACATTCGGTGGTGGGTACGAGGACGCGAACCTACGGCAGCCCTGGATTTATGTTTTGCTACCGTTTCACCTATACCAATCCACGAATATTGGAACATAATCGGTACGTATCATATACATTAACAAATGATAACACTGGTCCAAACCCTGTACTTTAAAGCATTAACATAGTATGGTTTGGACAATTCTGTTTAAATAATTATGCTAACATATTTACCATCGAGCCAGAGACATAATTATGTTTATGGTTATGATCCATACAGTTTCTGTAATATTTGTACAACCAATAAAACATAAATCGTAAATATGATATTCATATTTACATGCCTTTTTAAACTAGCATAAAACTGTGCCTTAACTGGTAAGTACCGAAGTAAAAAAATATAGTGTCATACAGTAGTCAACTGTTAGAATTATACAGTAGAAGTTAAAGACATCTTTAACATTTCTACACCGTAAATAAAGAAAATGCCGCTGTGAGTAACAATTTAATTTGGTTTAAATCCAAAACAGCTAGCTAAAAAGTGAATGCAAATAAAATACAATACATATTACATATAATAACATAATACATAATACATATAATTACATATTACATATTATAATACATATTTGATATGTAGGTTGGTCAAATTACAACCAAGACATTTTTGATTAATGTTAACCACATTTCCACTATTTCTGCGTAAAAAGTAAGATATTTTCCTATCTATAACTAATTCTAATAAACGTTTCTTTTCGATCACGGCATCGAATCTTCGTCAATCATTACGACAGTTTGAGACTTGGACAAAGTGTATGAATAATGCAAGGAACGATTGGCCAAGTTTGAGGTTAGGCCATGAATAAACCAAGACACCTCATTAGTATCACAAACATTCCAAGTTGGAGTCGCGCTAATGTGTGTTGTGTGTGGGATTGTTTGTGGAAGAGGAATAGTTACTGGGAATTGTGTGAATGTGTTGGGGTTCACTACAATTATATACCACCCATGGAGCAGAAACATTTAAATTTAACATTATTTTTCACTTGAATGGCAAACAAGTGGTGAATTCAATAAATGACGAGCTTCATATAATTGAACGGGAATTTCGCTGACTGCATTAAAAAAATATTTTATAATTCAATCTGATTCGTTAAAAAATTCTCCCTCGTTAAAAGGCCTCTTCCATAACCACAGCCTCAAAAAGTTATGAAGTTGGGATTAATAAATATGAAATCGAAAGTTAAAAGTGAGTAGGAAATCCGTGTTGGGTTATCGCAATCGAAACTTAAATTTGACTCAAAACATTTGCTGTTTAAAATTAAACACTATTCAACTTAATTAATAAGTTTTTTTTGTTAAACGAACTCGAATATAAGAAATATATAACTTAATAGCATACGTGAATGACAATAAAAGGGACATGGCAAAAGAAACGAAGGAGAAATGCCATACAAAAAATAAAATAACTGACGATAATCTGGATTTAAATTGCTATTTAAATGTTTTGGAAGTACAGTAAAAGAAGAGGGGAACTGCGAGTGGAAATAAACCAACGACAATCTCTCACTATTTAACAAGTCATTATGGCAAAACATAAGTGATTAAACGTAGGTAATTGCTTCGGCTGAAAAAAACAAAACAAAAAAAGTACTTTTAAGGCAAATATAATTCTAGTTTGGCCGGATCTAGAAATAAAATACTTTCATTACTAATCTGTCTGAATAAAACCTTATTACACCATAAAAATATGCCCTTAGATAATATTTACTGCAAAGTGGTATTTTAAGATACCCTGTTTGAAACCAAGTCAAACCTGAAATACACAGAATAGATTTACACCCGAAAGAAATCGTACCCATTCCACAGGATTACCTGTCGAAGTAGAACGAAATTTCACACCCAGGCCTATATTTTCCGCTTATCGCTCTCATGTCCTAGCCAATCGTAGGGAGAGAGGTATATAGTATCAAGGACCAAATCGTAGTAATGTTATGTCAGAAAATATCATACAATTTAGTATTGATAAAAAGTAATTTTCTATACTATTTCCATACAAAAATGTATAAAAACAATAATGAAATCATTACTATTATGTTGTACGTTGGCAATACAGGAAAATGTATCATTTAATACAATTATTGCTAAAATTAGTTGTTTATAACACCTTTACTGTTAAACGCTGTACCGTTTATATTCAACTTAATATGAATTGAACTATCTTTGACACACACTAAATTTCTTATTCTGTAATTCCTGGTCCGACCAAATAATCCCATGGACGTATAGCTTTGAAACCAACGTTGATAAATGAAGAATTTCTTATATCTCGTATTTGAACTTCAATACTGTGAATAGTCAACGAATTACTTAATCGTTTCAACATCACTATTTTAAAAAGAAACCTTTTTAAAGAATTGTCAATTTTATAAAAATTATCCACAATAAGGTTAAAAGTTCAGCTAAAAACACAAATAAGGAAAAACGATAAAATAATTTTAATCTTGTATGCAATCGAGGGATATTATTTAGATCGATGATAAGTTGATTACGACTTGTATTGTGAAACTGTCCCATAAGACTAAACCTTAGGGACAACCTCAGAGTGAAATAGAGATGTCAAAATTTTCTTTACTCTTTGACAAAGCATTGCATGGGTAATCGACAAAGGTTTGGTCACAGTCTGCTAGCTTGTTTGCATCGAAATGTCACTTTAAAGCTTGTAGATACGACATTGTTTTCATACTATTTTATTACTTTTATAAATTCTTTATGGTTATTCACAATCGTCTAACAATCACGTGTAAATTTATGAAGTCTAGATCAATGTACGTACTTAATTTTAGATTGTTACACAATATTTACATTCTTCTACAAAATATCAAATTAAACATATTAGAAAACATTGTTTCCTTGATGTAAATTAATAATACTGTCGTCTAAGCGTATTTGAAAAGAGTATGAACTTGGTTAGAAATTTTAAATCTGAATACAGGGTGTCCACAAAAAAATTGTCATTAATTTCCATGACTTTCCCTGACTATCCATGACCATTTACCATTGATTTCCATGACTCACGAACTTTACACGCAAATTATAATATAACATACACACACAAATATAACTGCCTGGACATGTTATTTTGCAGAAAATGCTGAAATATGTAATAACAGATAACAATGGAGTACAATAGGTACAACAATGAACTAAAACAAACCGAAAACTCAGCAAATAATACAACTGTAATAAATAGAATTGTCGAACATTTGTGAAAAATCCTGAAAATGCTACAACAGTCCGGGTTACAGCTGACTAGAGCATTGAATGGTCCCCTCAAATCCATCCATAATTGGATATTTCCATGACTTCTTGCCTATTTCCCTGACTTTCAATGACCAAAATTTTTTTCCATGACTTTCCATGACTATCCCTGACTTTCCAGAATGTGGACACCCTGTAATACTTTTGAATGATGAAGTGGATTATTGAAAAGAAACTACATCGAAAAAAAACATAAGCAGAAGTACCTGACTTATAACTTAGACAAATAAACACAGTAGGGCCTACACAAAATACTGTACTGTGTTACTAACATCAATAAGTGTTTTTATGGCTAAGGTCAGAGAATAAAACAAATATTTAGTTTCTCGAAAAGTATCTTATTTCTAAAACAGCAGAACATTTTACGGAACCGATTTATGAACACTTAATCTCAACATGTTTATTTCAAATAATAAATTGTAAATACAGTATTCATACACGTTATCAACGCGATAACCTTCTGAATCGATTGTAATTTTTTAATGGTCATTTATAAAAAAATATGACTTTTTATATGGCATAAGTTTTTTTTAAGGCGATTTCTCCACTGAATTACGAAAAAACATCTACAAACAGCTGTTATGTAAAAATAAAATAATTAGCCTACATGAAAATTAAAGGAAAAAATATTTGTAGGTCTTGCATTTTTTTATTTTTACACCTTATTATTAGGAATGTTTACCACTGAATTTAGTTCCTCGTATACTATGGATAAAACGATATGTTTTACAAAACACAATTTATTTAATTAGTTTATGATGCGCGCTAACTGTACGAACAAAAATAATATGCATGTTTTTTGTCAATGAATGTGCTTGAGTGACGATTTAAGAAGTTATAATGAAATAGTAAATGGAACACTTTAACCGTTAAAACAAAGCAATAATCACAGATAACACTCAAAATACCACACAACCTGATCAACAGTTTACATACCTGCAAAGGATAAATTGCTTTAAGTTCAATTTGTCTGTATTATTGCGAATTAGAATCGAACACATAATTGCAGTCGATAATTGATTCCAGTTCCCCCAGTGCGTCACAAATATTGCTGTAAAGCTAATCTCCCTATGACCGGGCAATGATAATCATTAGTCCACTAGGGGTAAAATCAAATTAAATATACTGATTAAAACTGAGCTGGACAGAAAAAGGAGACTAATACCAATATTTTTCAAGAACATTTTAAAAGTTTAAAAATATTTTCTATCATTTTATGCTAGATAGATGTAAAAACAAACATTTACTGGTTATAGTAGTACGATAATGGTTATCACCATAGACGTTTCATACAACTAGCATTAAGTGTATTTTATATTTTAAATAAGCATACTTTTCAATCTTGTAGAATTTCGTAAGTAGAAGTACATTAAAACGTATTTTAACTATAGGTATAAATCACTATACTTATACTTTATGGGGACATATTTGTTATTAAACAGATGATTATTCGCCTTGGGACAACGCTGTTGCACGAGACAACTTAAGTACGTTATTATGGCTCAATTGAACTAATTGTAAATTTCGTTGTCCGGCAAGATCTTGACACGAAAGTAAACATAGTTTTTATTTAGAACGGTTAATAATGAAGTGACCTAATATTGTTGAAAGCTTCAAAAGCAGTTTCAAAAACTTTCGTAACCCAGTTTTAAACAATGTACAATGCAACATATTAACTGTTTCTCAAGTTTCAAAATATTTCAAATGGGTAGTTATGAAGTGTCCTAATATTGTTAAAAGCTACAAAAGCAGTTTCAAAATCTATTTCGTAGCCCTGTTTAAAACCAAGTTTAATGCAGCATATTAATTGTTATTAAAGTTTCCGTTCCTAAAGTGAGGCTTGAGGTCAGAAGAAAGTCATTTTCTTATTTCGGCCCGCAGTTGTATAATGGCCTCCCTTTAGGACATAAAGAGCTCCAAATCATATGGTTCATTCAGGGCTGCAATGAAGAAAAAACAACTGTAAAATGTAAATGTTTTTTTTTTTAGTTATTTGTATATTATATTTGTGTATATATTAGGCTAGTTTGGTTTTAGTTTGACTTGAGTAAGTTTGAAAAACACGTATATGAAACTCGCTTTCAAATAAAGGTTTTTTTCATTTATTTATTTGTATTTATTTATTTCAAAATTTTCAAATTGGTAAGTTCAAAGTTTTCATTTGTTCGTTCGCGAGCAATCAAGATATCTTATTGTTGACATATCACCATCGATATATAACTTATACATCGATACTAAGTAAGTTATACATATCGATGCATATAACAATGATATAGGATAATCTTCATCCTTCCACTAAGTTTCTAAAGCATAAAACAAAGAAGAAACAATAAACCCCAACATAAGGGAAATACTAAAAGCATTCCAAAACACCCCAGTCCATGGGGTGAACATCAAAGGCATGTCATTTTGACTGGACCTTGAAGCTGTACAAAGAAACTGCCAAAGAGATATCGTGATGGACATCATACAATATGATTAGGGAGAAAGCCCCTACGTTACCTGGGGTGTACATCATATGAATGAGATAATTAGATACAGCTGTAATACAAAATGTAGCTTAACATGAGTCAATGAGGTAGCTAACAAAGAGGGTGATTTCATTCAGATTTCTTATGGTGCACATATTGTAAACAAAAATTTACCGCAACAAAGTTAATTTATCCAAAATAAAAAATATAGCTATATTTATGTTAACAACGTCTTAGAAGTAGCAGTTGATTTAAAGTGTAGTGTTTTAAAATAATTATTACACGCTGATCTATTTTTTGACAATGCCAACATAAGGCAATCTTTTTGATGTTTCAGCTAGGCCTATTATGAAATAACTTAATAATGTCTTTACATTAGGATCTAGTACACGTTTACCATAACATAGAAGATATGTTGGGAACTGTTGGAGTAAGGAAGGACCCAGTGTGAAAGGATTATGCTATACTAGCTGTTGTAACCGTGCATTGCAACGGGAAGAGGACACAGAACAGAAACATTTTTAAACTTTACATTTGTTGCATATAGTAATTACACATCCGCCAACGCGGAGGGTTAGGTTAGTTATGAATAGTTTAACAAATAAGCAGAAAAAAAATCTTAAAAGTGGTGTGATAAACTGAATACCGAAAAAATACTTATAATTAATAGACTTGAGAAAATTACGTTGAATTTTATTCAAAATAAATTTTTAACAACACTAAGCAGTGTAGACAACAATGCAACCTTTCATATCACCTAATCAGTAATGAAGGCCTAGTTGAGGAAACAGGGATGCCAACTTAGGAGATTATTTTATCCGTAAACAGTGACTCTCCATAGTGTGTATTTCGGTTGCGTAAAAAAAAACCCAGTAACACAATTAAAATGTCAAAAACCCTATTTGTTCGGGCAACACTTAGAACTATGCGGTAATTTCCATGTTGACAGGCAGGATATTTCACTACCGCTGACATACATCAAATAACTCATAAAATATGACATGCTACTAGTTGCATGCAGTGAGGTCGCTGCTCTTTCATTGTAAAACTCAGAAAATAAATTATTCTGTATGCAGATAATTTAGTTTGTACAGTTTGATTTTGGCATTTTAGAGTATTTATCTGGGTAAGAAACCAAACAGCTCTCTGCATTTTTGTCACTAATGCATTACTAAACCGTCCGATCTGAGTGTTTAATTGTTTTATTAAATATTTTGTATTGAACTAATGCAAAGTGTTTAGGTGGATCCATACTATGTAAACATTTATTTGTTTCCATAGTAACGAAAATTAAAAATACATTGTTTCAATTAACTTTATCTAGGCTACGATTTAACTGATCAAAACTCACTGGAAAGGCACCATGCAATGAAGATGCAATGAAGGAGATGGAGAGAATGCGAAAACTAGATCATCCAGTACCATAACTGAGCATATTTACAACTAATAACTAATAAGGATATTGCTGGTTACAAATTTTACCCCTAAAACAGACGATCGAATTAAAAATGGCATCGTTCTCTGAAAAGGTAATTTATCACCGCACGATGTGATAAAATAATTTTTATGCTCATAAACTTTGTTCCAAGTTTCGTAGATATATCTTTGTCATTTTGACAATTATTTATCAGATTTTTTCTCATTGTATTAAACCAAGCTTTCTATACAAAAATATCTGCACTGAAGAAATCCATACTATTCCTAGACGCCAAATTTATTTCGATGAGATATTGTGGACTATTGCGTCGGTGGAAAATTCCCAGACGGAGTTTTCATTTATTAATTGAGTTAAAGGAGTTGTTTCTTAAACTTTTAAACCTCGCTTGGCGACAACCCATCACTTACACTTAAGGTTAAAAGGAAAGTTCCTAAAACGCTTTCCGAGACAATATTGTGTAATTATGTAATAACAGACTCACGCTTTAATTTATGAATTATTGGGTCTTCTACAATGTTCTATACTTAATGGTAGATTTATGTGAACGAAATAAATGATAAATATGCATGATACGTAAAATGTACCCTATGTGATGAATTGAATTTTTCAGTTATCAATTTTAATTTTACTTAGGAATTTATTATTCTATGAATAGACAACTAATTTTGTTTGTTGAAACATCAACACTGTAAATACTTTACACTTTCTTGAGATTCATACTAAAAAAATCAAAAGATGATCAGAATTGGTAATTTGGAGATAAATATCACTTATAATGTTTATATCACAAAATTGCAGTGGCTTTTAACGGGTATATGTTTCTGCTCTTTGAAATTAAATATAACATATAAATGGCATCAATCATTTAATGTTATCTCGATCAGTAATTAGGATTGTACACCCTAAACAGGGATAAATTTAAGTAGATGCGGAGAACACCTGGGGGGTTTGAAGAATACGCCACAACAGGTTGCTGTGTTCATAGTTGTTAAAATTGTTGGTTTTTGTACCTTTTGGATGATAAACACCTTCGACCACAATATATGACTGTACTAGAGTTAAGAAGTTGAACCAACGCCTAATAATGCTAAAATACAACTGTCAAAAGTATAATTATTCATGTTTAACACCCAGTAAGAATTCAATAAAATATTTAATAACTTATCAAACTTTTATTATGAGTTGTAAGGACAAAACCGAAATTCTTTAGACGTCTAATTGGCCTTTCTCCCCCTGCTAAAGATATTTCAATTTTCCTCCCCTCACCACTGAACTGCATACCACGAGTGCTGGAACATGGCCCAATTAGATCAGAAGTGATAAGTTATTGACTGGCAAAAACATGCTAACATTTGCCAATTTAATCAACAGTAGTTTGAAAAAATTATGATTTAGCAGTAGTAAGTTTTATGTACTGTGTTACAAAAAATTATGTTTCTAATAGATTCAGGTCAAAATTCATGTTCATGACCCCTAGCACAGCCAATAGAACGCCTTGGTCCATTCTCTGTGCCCCCAGATAACTTTAAAAACAACAACAGCATGTATTAATTTACCTCTACCAAATAGTCACACTGTTGTTCAGTTTAATCGGCTTCTGTTGAAGATTTTCATTTAAACATGATTCAAACGGATTTAACTTATAATCGTAGGACTATTTGACGAGGTAAAAGCGAAGTAAAACATATTTTATTCTCGAACATTGGTAATATAAAAATACAGTATCTAGGCAAAGAATATAGAGAGAAATATGTGGAACAAGAAAAGCTTATAACGCCTTCGCAAGCCTTGAATAAAGCAAAATGTAGTAAACATCTAACAATGCGCAACCCGATTATATTGTATTTATGAACACAGCCCTGAGTTAGAAATAGTTTTATGAGAGTGCGGAATTTCAAAATTAAATACCTTACTGTAGTGAGATTGAATGTGATGTAATACGCTATTTGAACAACATGTAATGATCAAGTTATGTAATAAAGGTGAACATAGAAGAATATTTTTAGTTTCATTTTATTTTTGATGTATTACTTTGCTACCCCCCCCCCCCACCAGCAACAATTAGTACTTTATTTTAATTTTATTCAATTTTACAATTTAAGTTATTCAAGGAAGCATTCTTATACTTAATTTTTGATATATTAACATCGTTCTACTTAATGAAGTTTCCAGGAAACTTTGATCAGGATTGTAATTTGTTGAAACAATTTAGTAAAAATTGGTATTTCAAACATAGTGTATGCTTTTCTGCTTTAAGATTTAAATGGTGTTCTTTAATGTACATATTCATAAGATCAATTTTTTTTATGCCTTGCTCAGGAACTGAATGCAAAATAACTTCAGGTATAAAATATTACACCTACTAGTAAAATATATTTAAAAACAAGATGGGTTTGGTTAGTATCGTCTATTTTTATTATTTACTTAAGTAAACGCAGAAGATATTCGTGCTTCGTTGTTCATTTTTTGAATGAAACTTACTCATTGTTAGTTTGAACAGTAAAAGTTAGCATTTTGTTATAAATTTAGTTAAGTTATAATATTGATTTAGATGAACGTAATTTACAAATACAATTTAGTGAAAAAGTCTCAGATGACGTATACAAAATATGAATAATGAATCAAATCAAAAATTGAAATTGTACACACACTAGTTATTTTCTCAGTACTAACCAGAACTTGAATTAAAAAGCAACAATACCAACATTTAATAACGTTTTTATACAAATAAGTACCTCTTAAATTAGGAACGACCATAAACAACATTGCTGGATACATGAGACAATAGGAGCGTGAATAACACAGCCTGGCTATAAACTCTATCACACCGATATTTTAGAGCGCGGCTTTGTCCCGGATTAGGCCTCATATATTAAATTTGACACCGGAGTAGTTCATTAAACACTCCATCAAAATACTCTACGTTAATTACAATTCATCTCTTCTAAAATAAAATAAAATAGATTTATGTTTTATTTATATGCAGTAAGGTGTCGAATGAGGCGACGATGCTGGTGTTATTTCGATATAATTGGACATGTTGAAACACTCCTGGCATTTGATGTCGGTGCCCGGGATAATATTGAAATATTCAAAGCATCGCATTCACGTTGTCATCGGTGGAAACTATGAATTAAATATTAAACCTTTGGAGAAATATTTATGGGAATTGTTTAAATATTCTTACTGTTAGGTTCGTGTATTTAATTTCGTTTTAATAATCAGTTGTTTTATACGTTGTTTTACGTACTACTTCATTCAATTCTGTTAATTCTTACCTATAAATAACACTTCCTTTTTATAATTTTGAATTTTTGTACATCTATTGATTCATTTTTGTTCCAATTGGGAATTTTTGAATTAACTATTTGAAATTTAGTTTATTTTTTAAAAACAATTTTACGTTAAATTTTTTTTACCAATCATTAAGGAAAATTACCGCAATAATGTCTTGGATAACGTATTTAAAATAGCTTTTTTTACATATTACTGACTGTACGAATTTTTTGGGAGATTTATAAATACAAATACATTTTCTACGCATTAAAAGCCTATTTTGACAAGTGAACCTGCAACTTAAATGGAATCCGAATGCCTGGTCACAGCATTGTCACAGCAATTCACGTTTACCAAGAACCAGATAAAAGCTATTTGCGTACCAAAATCTATTTGAGGTTCAGTTTGCTTCTAAAGATATTTGGAGGTACTAAAGTTATTTAAACTCAACATTTTAAACTTACGACAAGTTAGTTTGCTAACGTAGTCTAGTAACTGCATCTCGTACATTTTCATTAAATAATTCTTGAAGATAATCTATAATACTGTATTTTACAATATTAAGTTATTTCCCAAGCAAAGTAATACCACTTACACGATCCCTTACCACAATTTTGATCAAATGAACCTATCTAACAGCACCGATCGTGCGAGGGGTAGCGCCACAGGGCTTATAGGAAATTATGGGCAGTATTGATAGTGCAATACATTATAACCTAGACCCACAACCGCCTTAAACGATCTAAATTTATGACGACGTATCCATATAACTGATAACCTCTTTTACAAAAACTATGGGTTATATAAAATAAACAAGTATATTATTTAAACTTAGTGCTTGCATAAGCGTTGGTTTGATTATTGGTAATTTGTATAAATTAATAATACATAATTTAAAATGATAATAAATAATGCATGGGCAAAATTTAAATTCTTATAGCATACTATATATTCAATTGTTGTTCTTCCCAATGGTTGACGCTTTTCTGCGTATATTTAAACGTAGATTAAAGATAGTAGACTTCTACCCCCTTTATGATATTAAATAAAAAACTGTAATCGAAACCCATTGAAGCTACCTAAAGTTAAGTACAAAATTGTAATTCCAAACTTATCCGGTAATATTAAAGGACCTAGAATTTTGATTTTTCAAAACATTTTCAACACTCATGTATAAACAACGTTCATACTTAATATTAAAGGACCTAGAATTTTGATTTTTCAAAACATTTTCAACACTCATGTATAAACAACGTTCGTACTTAATATTAAAGGACCTACAATTTTGATTTTTCAAAAAATTTTCAACACTCATGTATAAACAACTGTTACAAGTCAGGAGCCCCGCGCAACAATAGCCAGGCGCCGTCACAAAAGGGTTGTTTGTTTACACGGGTTTCTCAGAACGCACCACTGATAGACAAAAGACCTATGTCAACGGACTACCTCAATAGGGGCCCTAGAACCTTCTACTTCTACGCCGGTTTGTAAACAACGGATGCTCGAACTCTCCACTCTAGAATGTTCCACGAAAAACTTATATAAGGGACCGTCCTCCAGCACACGGCAGTTGAGTTGAGTTGAGCCTTCCGAGAATCGTCGCAGCAAGCGCGTGTCGGTGTTAGTGACCAGTGCTAGTGCTAGTGGCAGTGACAGTGTAGTGACAGTGAGAGTAACAGTGTAGTGACTCTAGTGACAGTGTAGTGACAGTGTTGTGACAGAAGTAGTGATAAATCCTGTAGAGGCTAGCTGTAAGTAGAAACATTGTAAATTAGAATAGGCTTTAGCTAGGTTTAGATAGGGTTAATTAGGTGTTAGGCAATTGTAATATTTGTAAATATAGAATAATACGTGTAAATAAATAGTTATTATAAAATCGCCAAGTTTTATTGTAAAGAACCCGTTAAGCCCGCAACAATTGGTGTCAGAAAGCGGCATTATTTTGGCGATTTTAATTGTAAAATATTGAGTTTTGTTTTAGTTGTATTAGAGATTAGTAAGAATCAGGGATTTTGTTTCATATTAGTAGTTTGTGTCGTAAATTTGTTTGCGGAAAAATTAGTTTATTGCTATTGTTGAGCTTGTATCATCTGAAAAATAACAATTTATTGTAAAAATAATTGTAATTGTTTTTCATAAAAATGGCTTTCAAAGGTGTGAAACTTGATGAGTTAAAAGTAGCTGATCTTAGAAGAGAATTAGAAGAACGTGATCTAGATACCAATGGAACTAAATCAGCCCTTCAGGCACGCCTTAAACAAGCTTTGACTGATGCAGGTGAAGATCCAGATAATGTTTTATTTGAAACATCTGATATGAATAAAATGCTTAAAAACCTAGAGTCAAAAATGTCGGAAACTAGTAAAACGTTAGAAAACCTAGAAGCAAATATTGAGTCTAAAATGTTAGAAAACAGCAAATCATTAGAGTTAAAAATGTCAGAAAATAACAAAAACTTAGAAGCTAGCATTGAGTCAAAGATGTCAGAAAATAACAAAAACTTAGAAACTAGCATTGAGACAAAAATGTCAAATGTAGAATCAAAAATGCTGAACAAATTAGGTGAATATTCTAGCAAAGTTGATAGTTTAGAAAGTAGGATAAATGAAATCGATGAGAAAGTTAACTGTATAGAAAAAAATCTAGAAGATAGGTTAGTTGATAAGCTTAGACAGGAGATGGCTGCATCGGGGAGCTTCACACCTGCGTCATCGGCTAGCACTGACGAACTTCGGCAGGATAACACCCCAGAAACGATCTCCAAGCCAGCGCCCACCATTGCTGCCGCTGTACCTCAGAACATCGTTCCTCATTTCGATGGTAAAACTCCCTGGGAGGACTACATGCTTCTCTTCGAGACAGCGGCTATGGTCCATGGGTGGACCGAGGAAACAAAGGCTTCGACGCTGTGTCTTGCACTACAGGGCGATGCGTTGGCTGTTCTGCATGCTATGCCAATGGCGGAGCGGAAGAATTTCGCTGAACTAGTAAGAAGATTGGACATGCGCTTCGGGCATCGACACATGGACCAGCTTTACCGATCTCAACTGCGGAACCGGATCCAGAAACCCAGCGAGTCACTTCAGGAGTTCGAAGCCGACATTGCTCGCCTGGTGAGAAACGCCTACCCATCGGTCACGGATGATGTCTACGAGAGTTTGGCGGTGGATAAATTCCTAGACGGTCTACGTGAACCTGAGACTCAACAGGCAGTGAAGCTCGCCAGACCAAAGACACGGAGTGACGCACTGACACAGGCGCTGGAGTTCGAGGCTGTACGGCAGTCGGTGAGAGGTCAGGCTCGAGTCCGTGTGGCAGACTTAGAACCTACAACTCCACTGGACATCGAGGACCTGGTAGAGAGAGTTCTGGAGGCACTCAAAAATCGTCACCGGCAGGCACGCTGTTGGAACTGCGGAGAGATGGGGCGTCCCCGGACTAAGCCTCATGCAATCCCTCCAGGATCGAAGCAGGAGTATGACTTCGAGTCAAATCATCGCACTGGGCCGGGCCATAAGAAGGCGGATGCACTCTTCAGAAGACAATGTGGAGACAGTGGCAATCATTGTGCGCGCAAGGAAGACTACAGTGCATCGCTTCGTCGTGTGATGGTCATTAACGACGAAAAGGACGAGAAGAAGCTTTCAGAGGACCGGAAGGGGGACCCAGGCCTAAGGCACATTATGCAGTGGAAGATGGACAATAAAGGAAGATCATCATGGCAGGATGTGGCTCCCTTGTCAAAGAACGGGAAGATGATGGACGAGAAAGTCCGTCGCAACATATCTGGAGCAAGTGACAGAATGAGGGAGAGGCACGACGTGAAGGCCGAGAAAGGAGGATTCACACCTGGAGACCTCGTGTGGCTACACAATCCCCGAAGGCGTCGTGGATATTCGCCAAATCTCCAGAACTCGTGGGAAGGACCTTATGAAGTTATTTCCCGTCTAAATGACGTCATCTACCGGATTAAGAGGCAACCAGACGGCAAACCCATATTAATCCATTTCAACAGGCTTGCACCCTACAACGGAGATCACGGCAAACAAGAGGAACAACAAGTTCGGAACCTCTCAACCGAGTCAAGAGACATCGTGCCTGAAAGACGTGGAAATAAAGGACCGAGGCTGATATACAAGGACCTCTTCACTTTGCCAGTGGAATATGCCTTGGCCCACTGCGTAGCAGAAGACCTGAAAGCGTCGCGAGGTATAGCCACAGTCTTCAGGAAAAGGTTTGGAGGGACTGAAGATCTTGAGCGTCAGAGACCCGCCATTGGCACCACCCTTCACCTGAAGCGTAATGGACAGCATTTGTTCTACCTCGTTACGAAGGAAGCGTCAAGCCAGAAGCCCTCCTATGAATCGTTGAAGAAAAGCCTGCAAGACCTGCGAGACAAACTTCTTCGAATTGGAATCAAAAAGCTTGCTATTCCCAGGCTGGGATGTGGTTATGACGGTCTGGAATGGAGGATTGTAAGAAATATGGTGCAGGAACTTTTTGAGGACACTGGCATCGACATTGTGGTCTGCGTATACAACCCATGGGGAACCGGAGACATTATAGGTCCAGAAGATCCCAAACTTCGAGAGAAATCTGTTCTGGGTCAGAACAGTCTTAAGGAGGGGGCAGTGTTACAAGTCAGGAGCCCCGCGCAACAATAGCCAGGCGCCGTCACAAAAGGGTTGTTTGTTTACACGGGTTTCTCAGAACGCACCACTGATAGACAAAAGACCTATGTCAACGGACTACCTCAATAGGGGCCCTAGAACCTTCTACTTCTACGCCGGTTTGTAAACAACGGATGCTCGAACTCTCCACTCTAGAATGTTCCACGAAAAACTTATATAAGGGACCGTCCTCCAGCACACGGCAGTTGAGTTGAGTTGAGCCTTCCGAGAATCGTCGCAGCAAGCGCGTGTCGGTGTTAGTGACCAGTGCTAGTGCTAGTGGCAGTGACAGTGTAGTGACAGTGAGAGTAACAGTGTAGTGACTCTAGTGACAGTGTAGTGACAGTGTTGTGACAGAAGTAGTGATAAATCCTGTAGAGGCTAGCTGTAAGTAGAAACATTGTAAATTAGAATAGGCTTTAGCTAGGTTTAGATAGGGTTAATTAGGTGTTAGGCAATTGTAATATTTGTAAATATAGAATAATACGTGTAAATAAATAGTTATTATAAAATCGCCAAGTTTTATTGTAAAGAACCCGTTAAGCCCGCAACACAACGTTCATACTTAATATTAAAGGACCTAGAATTTTGATTTTTCAAAACATTTTCAACACATGTATAAACGTTCATACTTATTTGTAATTTAAAACAACATTTCTTAGAGTATAAACACTAATTTTTCACGTTTTATTAAAGAGTATGGAAATTCATTGGTATTAACAAACCATAAACACGGTAACGTCCATAATGTATTCTTTTACTTACGTATCAGACGAACAACTAGATAATATTTCATGAGTTTTACCTGAAAAAGAAAACAATGAGTTAATAAAAAATAAAACCACATATCAAAAACACTGTATTTCAAGACACTCAATAATTAAAAGTAAAAACGTCTCATTGTAAATACACTTTTACCCTTACGTCAGTAAATTCTAAAACATATACGGTAAAATATGACTTCAAACGACGGATCGTAACAATAACAGTATATTTTATTGGCGTCCGTAAATTATGCAGTGGTTTCTATGTTGACAGTCATTCACTGCAGCTATCAAATAACACATAAATATGACAGGTGCACTCAATGCATTCGACTCCAACGCTAACTTTTTGTTTGCAACTAATTTTATTTTCAGATTTAATTTTTCTACCAAACTGATCTCAGTTTATAAAAAAAATGTTTTATAATAAACATAATGTCAAAATGTTTTTGTCATTTGCAAACATAAACATTTCTATGCTCATATTTTTTTTTTTTTTTTTTTGAACAGAATGCTCCAAAATAAGGATTGTGTCTCTAATTTTCAGCGTGTAGGCTATACTGTTCATACTTAATTACTATAATGTACATAATTGGACCACTAACTTTAGCAATGATACCAACACTGGTTCGTATCCATGTAAATTTTATAGCATTATTTAAAATATCCCTACCGCAGCAAACCTGCAGACTAAACGAAATTCCTTTACCTAATTGGATTTTAACTGGAATATTCCCTTAAAATTGCCATATTTATTTCCTATATAAAAAAAAAAACATTAAACAGTTTATATTTACCCTATGAGAATAACGTAGGAATTTACAATTTACTATTCTTTTAATTATCTCCGTAACCGTTAGGTAAACAACAACGCTTCAATGTACAACATTATTTTTTTAAGCTCTACAAAATCTTTTGGAAATAAATTCTTATACTTATGTTGTTATGTTTTTGGAGTTAAAAAATGGGAAAATCAATTTTTAGCCCATACATCTACCATAAAACCCCGTTTCCATAGTCCCGTCATGCTGATGCGAACTCGTTGGAATAAACGTAGGTTTACACACGTTTGTATCAAATTTCATGAAATCGGATCGATTTTCTCGAGTTATCGCGCTAACAGACACATCTATAAATATGCATATGAATTTGAACGGAGTGTGTTTTTGGACTCTGGGGGTCCTAAAACAAATAAGTAAATCGTTCCCGGGTCTTGGTATTATTATGAGACCTACGGTTATAGCTTATTCCCTAAGTGGGACACTCGCTAAAAGAATACAGTTATAGTATGTTTTGTAGAAAGCGGATGAGTCAATTTTTGAATCGAGCATAAGTGTATCTTAAATAAAACTGAGCTGAAGTGTATCTGTAACTAAGCCAATCGTAAATAATAATCGAGGACAAAATATAGTTATAGTTTTTTAGCCAAATAGGCAAAAACTGATTAAACTGATTTAAATTGGAAAAAAGATTCAAGAAAATAACTTCAGGATCGACGACCTAAATGTCTAGGGCCTATGTAGCAAATCTGTATACAGGGTGATTTGTACTCAGTGTGACAAAATTTTTGTGATGAAAGTACAAAGTAAATGAAGTGTGATGATACATATCAAATGTTCCAAGTCTCAAAATTAGCGTCCCAAAAAATTATTTTATGTTTTTAAAAAATAACCATGCTTTTAAACTTAATACAGCGATTTCTCAATTACTTGTAAATGTATTACTTGGAAATGTATTTGAGTAGATAATGTCATTTTCGTGTTCTACATTAAATTTTGAACAAGAATAATGGAAAATGACGGAGGATCAGTTGTAAAAACTCCATTGTAAATAGATTCGAAGATAAAAATTAAGATATTTGATAAAAATTTTAAAAACAATGGTCTATTGCATTTTTCACACCCTGTATACAAGAAAGTGTCAGAATATGTTAAAAACTGCGCCATTTTATAAGCTTTCCAACCATATGCTACACCATTGAGGTTTAGATATTTTTTTGTTTGTTTTAGTGGTTTGAATACCAGAAAACAGGGAACTTTTTTACTGTTTTTACTGTTCAAGCTGAATCAAAAATACAACTTTTGCTTAATACATGTCGACTTTCTATGTTTTAAATGTTAAAGACACCATGCTTTGTAGTCTTCAAACCATTAAAGCGTACATAAGCAGACATAAACCTCAATCGTGTAGCATATCGTTGGAAAGCTTATAAAATGGCGCAGTTTTTAACATATTCCGACACTTTCTTGTATACAGGGTGTGAAAAATGCAATAGACCATTGTTTTTAAAATATTTATCAAACATCTTAATTTTTATCTTTCAATCTATTTACAGTGGAGTTTTTACAACACTGATCCTACGTCATTTTCTATTATTCTTGTTCAAAATTTAATGTAGAACACGAAAATTACATTATCTACTCAAATCCATTTACAGGTAATTGAGAAATCGCTGTATTAAGTTTAAAAACATGGTTATTTTTGATAAACATAAAATAATTTTTTGGGAAGCTAATTTTTAGACTTGGAACATTTGATATGCATCATCACACTTAATTTACTTTGTACTTACACCAAAAAAATTTTGTCACACTGAGTACAAATCACCCTTTATGTTGAGGTCTTTGCAATGATTAAAGGAACATTATCGTTATGCATCACAGTAACAGAAAATTAATACCGATATTGTAAATATAGGTTTATCTTTGATTTAAATCAAAGTTTAAAATTTTACTCCACAAAATAACATAAAATCTCTGCGATAAAATGCAACAAAGATTTACAATCTTTTAGTTCGTATCTCTCTCCGTAGTACGCTGTATCATGATAAACTCTTTGTTGGATCTGATGTTGGTTTTATAGAACTGTCATAAACATAAAACTGTTGCAGCTTTTGTCTTTTGATCAAATAAGCTCAATAACACACATAAAATCTGTTCTACGGATGCCTCCAATGCAATATCAAAACTAACATCACTATTTCAAAGTTTTAGACATTTAACATTATTATACGAACATTGTTTATTGTGTGTTTATATGATATATTATAGATTTAATATTTGTCAAATGTGAACATTTAAATAATGTTTTATCATACAATACATGATAACGCCATTTGTCAAAGTTTAGCTTCTGGTTTTATAAAGCCGATTCTCAAAAAAAATAAAAAAAATAAAAAAATAAATAAATAAATAAGTAAATACATTTTTACCCCACTTATTTTCTTGTTTTTAATCCACTCCATGGTGTAAAACAACCGATTAATCCAATAAAAAACGCGCAAACACAGATATATATTTAAAAAAAAAACTTAAAATATATACAGGGTGTTTTTTTAAAAACTTGCATCTTTATTTATGTAAAAACCGCAATAGATAGAAATATGCAGTTTGCGGGAATCATCTATTGACGTAGGGGGACCAATAAATTGTTTTGAATTCAACGTTACATTCACATTCCCCCCCTTTCCCCCCCCTGCCCCCAACTTATTTTTTTAAATAGCAAGGTACCCCTTGTGACATATCTCACAAATTTACGAACCGATTTTCAATTTTTTTTCATCAAACATTTTCTTTTTTCATGCTCTTTTATTTGATATGTCACAAGGGGTACCTTGGTATTTAAAAAAATTAAGTTGGTGGCAGGGGGGGGAAGAGGGGGAATGTGAATGTAACGTTGAATTCAAAACAATTGGTCCTCCTACGTCAATAGATGATTCCCGCAAACTGCATATTTCTATCTATTACGGTTTTTACATAAATAAAGATGCAAGTTTTTAAAAAAACACCCTGTATAAGAAATATTACATTTATTTCGAACGAGTTTACAAAATTGGTAAAAAAAAAATATTTTAAATAAGTCATTGCATTTTGTTTTGTTTATAAGTATTTTATTATAATCCAAAACGAACTATATTATTGTTTTAAAGTCTTGTTTCTATCAAATCTAATTAAGCCTTAAAATGGAACTTAAAAAGTTCGAACACGTTACATTTTGTAAAGTTACAATAAAATACTTTCTAAATACATTTAGTAAAGCGAAAGCCTTTATTGCTGAACATCATTACATATATTGCACTAAAATTTCAGCTAAAAGCTAAACCCGATGGAAAATGTTTTGTCTCAGTAAAACTATAAACCGAGTCTTCATGCTTTATAAATGAAAACAAAGTGAACATTTTCCAAACTTTTAACTCCGCTCTCAAGATGTTTTGAAACTCGAAACAAGTGCTGGGAAGGGACGGTTTTCGTAATGGAACGGAAAAGTAAAGAAAAATCTTAAAGTTTAAAAGTATATTAAATTTTTGAAAGACTTATATGTGTACAACTATTAAATTTTTGTATCAAGAAAGAAATAGCAGCAATCGAAAAGTTATCCTTTTTAGTATTATAAAAATAAAATAAATTTTGTAAAAATAAATTCAACGGAAATGATGTTTCATAAAAATACCTCCAAACTACTACTGTTCTATTCCATACTTAATAATTTAAGCAACAAGTTTCGTGCTACAATTTTGGTTACATATACAAACAATAAAGTTTTACACAACTAAACACATCGAATGTAAAATAATCAAATTGATAAAATATTTAGAAAAAACAAGTTGAAACTAAAAGTCACTATTGACAGGAAACATCATTAATTACAGTTAAAATATCGAGGTGTCACGACGGAACACGTCAATTTAATTTATTTAAGCAAAATACTTGAATACCTAAACTGTTTTGACATGCCTAATAACATAATGATAAGTCTAATAACATTGCCCCATCAATGCCCTTTTCTATGACTAAGTATTACAAATCACTTTACAAATAACTTTTCCAGAGAGAATTATTAAAGTTGTCGCGCTCAGCTCGCGGGGGCTTGCTTTAAACACGAGTTCTGTAAACAAAAAGAGTATTGTACATATCATATTTCACCGAAATAAATACAAGGGACCAAATCGTCTACGAAACAGTCATATAACGGCACAATTGTAATGTTGTTAAAATGAAAGGTTAACCTATGATTTATCAAATAATAGGGCTATAAATTACAATTTATAGACACGAGTATATAGGTAATTTTACATTGTTAATAAAGCCTATTTTTTTATTTACTCAACGATTTGTCCATGTTCAGTTATGTTTTTGTAACCACGGAAGATTCTTCGGGTCAGAGTACATTCTTAGGGTATTAATTTAATTAAATAGTTTGATCTTTGAAAAACTCATTTAAATTATTAACGACAATATCAATAAATGCCTACTTATGCGAGAAACATATACAGTTGATTTTTCAGTACTAAGTAGGATTAATGTTCAACCTTTTTGAATAAGTTGAAATATACAAACCATATAAAAAAAATATAAATTTCCATTTGCTTTCAAGAGAAAGTCATGATGTATTTAAAATTAGGCCTATAATACTTTGTAGGCCTACCTCTAACACGGATGCTTGATAAAAATGACCTTCACTTATCAAAATTATATGAAAAAAAGTATAGAAGGTTTAACCTATTGTAAAATTCGAATGGACCAACATGAATATTTTACCCCAGTATTTATTATTTACTTTCGTTAGAGGATTCCACAATGGCGAACCCTGAGTTTGGAGCTCACTGGGAAGGCTTTAAGGGCCAATTCTATTTCAGATCGAATGAACGGTTGAAAATAAAACTGTAGCGGACCGCTACAATAGCGCAAGTCACGTGACCACGATGCGCGCGCAGTCGAACCGGGTAGGCACGCGCAGCGAACCAAGAGACGAGTTCAGTGTAGTGTCGAGCGCCTGGAGCTGTACATCTAACTGGATAAGTAACTGTAGCCTAAGATGTCTAGCTAATAGAAGTAGGGGTTGGGGAAGGGTGTAGGTTAGGGCAGGAGTAATTAAATTATGTAACTTATTGGATTCTGGAATGGTCGTGGTCTGGCAATTAATATCATAAATTAGAATTCACATTTGCTAAGTCTAGTAACCTTTTTCAAGTCTAGTAACCTTTTTCACGAATTAGAATAAGTCCATATATATATATTTCTCTGTTCACTATATTATAATTAGATACATTAAGAACATAAAGGCTGGCTGTGATAGGCAGCTAAGGTAATATTGTGCACTTTGACGAGCTAAATTAATTCCTTGCAATAGAGTTGGGTTTCGACAGGAAATGTGCGTGATTTGGCAGTGGTTAGAGGAAGATATATAGGGCCCAGGTATCTTCATTTACACTCATACTACACCACATCATCACATATTGGTAGCAGAGCGTCAAGATCCGGCCAAAAATGCAATTTTAACAGAAATAGAATAGATTAAAACGTGTCTCAGACCAGCCAGGTGCTTTGTTCAGACAGGAAATCGACAGGTTACAGGTCGGCACCACGTGGCGGCCTGGAACGCACGAGCATGCATAGCTAGGCACGTCATGAAATGTGAATCAATATCATTCAATTTATTTTATTTCCAAGGAAAATTTAAAAATCAATTTTAATGAGAATGTTTTAATTTCAAAGTAGAATTAGGAGAACCTTGATGTTTTTTATTAATATTTTACCAAACCAAGTTGATAAATATGTTTAAATGCATTTATGTAATCACTCACGAGTTCGACATCAAGTCTGAAAGGCAGTAATTAAACTAAATATACCTCGACGACAGGCCGAATGAGTGTTTGATGAATATTTTTATTACCGAAAGCAAAATATTAGGAGTCAAAGTGCACATCAGTATAGTTTACAGGCCATGACCAAAAAATCTAAATTCAAAATTGGGGGGAATTTTAAATTCATTTGTATGTCACCTCCCCAACCCCAAAAAGTCATAAATATCCCCAAAAATTTTTATTTCATAATTTTTACAGCCGAAAGGGTACTGCAGTGAATTAATTAATGATTAATATAGTATTTTAAAGCGTAGTCTGACATATTTTAGTTGTAACTCATCACCTTAATTTAAGTTGTGTTTAGAATTTAAGTTGTTCAGCAAAGTTTTGATATTTGAGGTGGGCTAGTGAAAGTTGAGAGTCCATGTCATTAATAGGCCAGACAGACTTAGAACAGAACTGGAATGTTAGATAACAGAAGTTCAAAGATAAAGCGACGATTTAAGGCCAGATTTGTTATTTCCAAGCAAACATACACGATTTAAATATACATTACACACAGTTATTACAGGCTCATCTTAAACAAAAATACAAATAAATATATAAAATAAATATAAAAACAGAAAAACATTTAAAACGTAAAAAAAAAATATATAATAATAATAAATGTAAAAAAAAAAAATGTACTACATAATCAAAAGAAAGCCAAGAGCCTGTTGACAACATTTGCTTGAGTAAATCGTCACTTCGCAACATTTCAGTCAATTTAGGCCGTTAATTGACAGTGTTGATTCCTTCTGAATCGAGCCAAAACCACAGAGTCAATTCATTGTTCACATTAACAAATTATTATCTTACATAAAATTTCATGTAATTTAGTACAACAATAACACAACAATCAGTACAGCAATAGATGTCAGACATAAAATGCATTACAGTTTTATATTTTACAGTTCACAAAGTTTCATTCACTCGCAGCGACCTTGAACATGCAGGCCCGACACTACAACCAAACAAAAGAATTCCGACATACCGACATGCCATTACCCTGCTACACTCTTTCGACCACCTTGATACCGTAATATGATACAAATTCAAATACTCGGCGATTCACTGACTAAACGTCTGGAATATTTTGTTAACCGAGAAGGTAGTAAATTAAAATTAGAATACAGTATGGGAATTTCAGGCGCAACAATTGGACAATTAAAGAAACAAATCAAAATCACAAATCCATATTTCAACAGTGAAATACCATTATTGTTATGGATAGGAACCAATGACATATTCAGCAATACATCAATAACAATGATGACACAGCAATATGTATCATTGCTCAGGGTAATCAGGAAACGTTATCTAGGCACCAGGTTGATACTGTTAGGATTACCATATTTCCCTAGGTCAGAATATACACCACACACAATAGATAAAATTACTCAATTCAACACATTTTTACACACATTGTCAAATCAAAATACCCAGCCAATTTTTCTAACACATGTTTTAAATTCAAATAAATATTATTTACACACGTACAGACATTCAAATCGTAGGGACGACATACATTTGAACAATATAGGGAATCAGATCTTAGTCAAACATTTGACACACCAATTGCAGTAAAATACAATCATTAGGCAAAATTCACACCTTTTTTTTAAATAATTCCTCTCTTTTTCTTATTAAATTACAATTTGCCCGGCCCAAACTCTTCCCACCTGTTTGGTAAAATAGTTGATATTAAAGAAGTTGTTAGGTATTGATTTTTTTTTACTATTCAAATAATAGTAGATCAAGGCAAGATGTCCAAGATTTACGAGTGGGAAACAAAACCCACAGGAGTATCATGGATACAGGAATTAAACGCGCAAAGCGCAATTCAGCAGTGTGAGAAGTGGGGCTTAGTAGCAGCCAAGACACTGGAAGAAAATAGGGTCATCTTAAAGAACGCGGTGACAGCGCAGGTGCCAACGGTACCAAACACACCAAAGCCCACGGAACAAAACACACCCATCTTAGCGGATCAGACAGCGGAAATGATCAGAATCACAGCCCAAGCCATAGGCAATTCAATCGCTCAAGCTTTATCACAAAACAAACCTGTAACACAATCAACACACGCCCACACAAACCCGAAATTAGTTGACGACCTAGCGTCGAAAGCTCCCAATTGCGACGGCACTGACACAAGCAAATTGTTAGCCTTCTTGAAAACGGCCATTCAAATTGAGAAATTAAAGTTAGCCGACGACAAATCAATCACGATAGCATTGTTACACAAAACAGCAGGGCAATTAAGGGATATTTGGACCATGGCATTACAGGAGAACTGGGAGGTCAAGGGTAAAACAATTCCTACTATAATTAGTACCTTTCTCCCAGAAAGGGCAAAGCAACAGCTCCTGACTCAAACAGTTTATAGGGTACAGGGTCAATTCGAGTCACTTTCAGATTTCATTATCCAGGTGAAAGAATCAGCAGAAATCCTAATACCAACAGAATACGACTTACTGGAGGTAATATTGACAGGTATAAACGCGACAAATAGGGCACGTCTTGCGGGATTCCCGCCGCCGACCAAACTTGATGATTTAATAGCGCTTATCCCAAAATTAGAAGTTGTGAGACAGTTAGAGGAGGGTAACAACTCGCAATCACGCCGATGGGAAACCAGAACAGAAAATAATAGGCAATTCACACCTCAAAACAGGCAATTTACACCTCAGAACAGGCAATTCACACCTCAAAATAGACAATTCACACCTCAAAATAGGCAATTCACACCTCAACATAAGCAATACACACCACGATACATGCAACAGCCACATGGGCAACCAAGATTCCCACATCGACCACACATGCAGCCAAGTACATACTATAGGACACCAGTGCACAACAGCGCATATCACGGCGCACCGAGGCAGGTCAATGACCCCAGACACTACCGCCCGCCCACCGACACTACGAACCAACACACACCTACACACAATACACAGTTAAACTCCAGAGGAGGCCGATAATTGGCGCTCTCGCACCTCCGACACGTCATAGCGCCTATTCACACACAACAATCAACCAAGACACACACACACATAGCCATAAAAACAAAAATGCTCCAAACTTTCCTAAATTAAAAACATGTACAATACCAATTTTTTTCGGCGACATTGAAACAAATGCACTCATAGATACAGGTTCTACGACGTCAATTTGCTCACGATCCTTTTTTGATACAATCAAAAATAATCACTTAATTACAAAATCAATCACTCCGATCAATCAATTCGCTATTTCAGCCTCAGGCGACAAGGTAACGTTCTCACACATGGCAAAGCTACACTTTAAAATTAGACACTTCTCTTGGACATTCAGTTTCCTAATAGCAACTAAACTGCCAATAAACATTGTATTAGGGTTAGATTTCCTCACCAAAACAAAAGCAATCATAGACGTGGCGAATCACAATGTAACATTTCCATACGGGACAAGACCGGTCATGGCCATATTACACACAGACCAACACGATAGTAATCTACAGGAAGACAAAACTTACACCTTGGGCGATAATTTGACACCAAACCAGATACAACAAATACACAAATTATTACAGTCATTTCCAAACACAGTATCGAAACGATTAGGGCAAACAAAATTGATACACTACGACATAAAATTAAAATCTCAGCAGGTTGTAAGGAGTAGGCCGTACCAATTCGCACCGCCAAAACTCGAAGCATTACGTAAACAAATCGACGACCTATTACAAAAGGGCGTGATAAGACCATCATCCTCCGAATACAGTAGTCCAGGATTTGTAGTCCCCAAAAAAGGAAACAAAACGCGATTTGTAGTCAATTACAAAAAGCTCAACGACTTGATTAATTTAGAGTCTACGCCAATGCCAACCGTCGAATCAGCATTTCAGTATCTAGGTCAAGCGAAGTGGTATACATTGTTGGATTTGAACAGCGCATACATGCAAATACCGTTGACAGAACAAAGCAAAAAGTACACAGCATTCGTCGTCCCATTTGGGGAATTTGAGTTCAACGTTGTACCATTTGGATTAGCCACAGGATCACAGGTTTTGACAAGGTTAATAGATAAAATATTTGGAGACATAAAATACAAATACATTTTCAATTTTTTCGACGACTTGGTAATTTATTCAAATGGGTCATTTTCAGACCATCTCAATCAAATAAAGGAAGTAATAACTAGATTACAAAACGCAGGTCTCACGATCAACCCAGAAAAAATGACTGTAGCATCTAATCACATCGAATTTCTAGGCCACATTTTTCGCAACGGCACAGTTACATTTGACACACAAAAAATTCAACCAATTCTTAACTTCCCAACCCCCAAAAATGTCAAACAGATTTCTAGGCTAATTGGGATGACAGCGTATTACGCGAGGTTCATACCGAATTTCTCACACATTTCGGCACCATTAAACAAACTCAAACGCAAAGATACACCATTTGAATGGGGCTCTGAACAGGAAGCCGCCTTGCAAAGTATTAAAAAAGCTCTAACGTCGCAACCAGTTTTAAGACTCCCAGATTTCAATAAAAAATTCATCCTACAAACAGATGGTTCAGGCACAGGACTAGGAGCGCAATTAGCACAGGAACACGAAGGTAGTTTATTACCAGTAGCCTACGCGTCGAGACCACTAAGCAAACACGAAGTAAACAAATCCACAGTTGAATTAGAATGCCTAGCAGTCGTGTTCGGATTGACAAAATTCCAACAATACCTCGAACACAGGGAGTTTACACTTCAAACAGATTGTTCAGCATTAACTTGGCTTCTAAATCATCCACGACAAGTAGGTAAAATTGCGCGATGGATAACATTCATTAACTCTTTCCAATTTCATTCTGAGCACATAAAAGGCAGTGATAATCCAGTCGCCGACTGTCTATCTAGGTTATACGAGGACGCCGACACACAACCAACAGTAGTAACACTAAACGATGACACTAATACACATTCAGTAAACATTTTGATGAAAATTCCAGAAGCTTTCAAAAACATCGACGAACATCAAAGAGACGACCCCACGTTGATCAAAATTATTAGGGACCCACATAGAAACCAGGCATATACAGTAAAGGACGGAGTGTTAATGCATTTAGCACCCGGCCAAAAGACACCACGAATAGTACTCCCCACGAAACTAATTGACATGATTTTCACATACTACCATTTAGCACCTACATCAGCACACCTAGGAATCAAGAAAACTATACATAAAATAAATCAATTTTTTTGGTCACCAAATTTAAACAAAATAATAGCCGACAAAGTCAGAACATGTCTCTCTTGCCAAAGATCCAAACAAGCTCCGAACACCAGGGTAGGCGAATTATCATCCGATCTAGCAACAAAACCATTCCAAAAAGTGTACATTGACTACGTAGGCAAACTTCCTAGGACAAAGTCAGGCAACTCATACCTACTATCTGTGGTGGACGCATTTTCAAAGTTTGTAATTCTTTTACCAGCTAGAAACGCGACAGCTGCCACCACAACTACACTTCTCACAAAACACATATTCTCACACTACGGTTTCCCGCAATACTTAGTATCAGACAACGCACCATCTTTCAAATCAAAACAAATGAAGGAAATGTGTTTAAACTTCGGAATCAAACACATATTTACATCACCGTACAACCCAAGCGCAAACAACGTAGAGAGAGTCAACAAAAATCTCAAAGTTGCTATGAGAATATATCACAATTCCGACAACCAAACATGGGATCAAAACATTCATTGGTTTCAAATAGCATTCAATTCCGCTCAACATGAAAGCACCGGTTCGACACCTGCAAGCTTATTTTTGGGGAGAGAAATAAACCATCCACTACAATTAGCCTGGGATTTAAATAAATTAATTGGGGAAGAACCTCAACCAACCACAGACAATCGCTGGCAACATGCACTTGATAACCTACGGAAGGCAAGAGAAAAACGCACACAATATTATAACAGCGGTCGTCAACCCAATCCTTACAAAGTAGGCGATTGGGTAATGTATAAAATGCACCCACAGTCCAAAGCAATAGACAACGTCAATTATAAACTCCAATACGCCTGGTCAAAACCGTGCGTGATTGACAGTTTCTCATCACCAGTGTCAGTAAAGCTGGTAAACCCCTCAACAGGTAAGATTGTGACAAAAGCCCACATTTCACAATTGAAACGATTTTTTCAACCAATTTATTAAATAAACGTCGTCAGAGTGCACAATAGAACCTTAGCCTAGTTTAATTAGTTATAAGTAAACATCTAGCAAGAAATCTCGAGTAACTTGACTGACTACAACAATACTTAGCAACAATACTTCTCAACAATACGGTACACAATACAACCCCGGCACCGGCTGATAAGAGTGTCGAGAGTTGAGTCTAAGGCGTGTCTTTACCGAGGGCACGCTTACAGTTCTAGGCGCACTACTTGGCCGGAACCGGGAAACCAACAACAACAATACATGGCAAGTTGGCAGCGAAACACGTCATAGTGTTTGTAATTAATATATGCATTTCAATACCCCAGTAATCAACAACCTTTTCAATCCCCTTAAAACCTACAATCTGAGCAAAAGACTAATTTTTTTAAGAAATTTTTTATTTTTAATTTGCTCAAATTGGCTATGACGGGAATCGTTCGCCATAACACATTCTTATAACAGATTGCAACTGTCATATGAATAGTGCAGCCGACAGCTTACTTATGACAACAAACACTCACTAACAGTACTGGACTGAAAAATGACAACACATGAACGAGACAACTGACTACAGAACAAGCTAGACTTTAAACTATGGTAATTAGGCTAAGTAGAACTAAGTAGAATTAAGTAAAATTAAGTATTTCTGTGTTAATATAAGCAATTTAATCGCAAAGGTAAATACAACATTTCATAAAAAGTATTAAGTAAGTAAAGTCATCCACGTATATTAAAATAAGATATATGGTATTTAGGCGTAATACAATCGTTATCAAAGTAGATAACAGCGCACAATACAATCCATATGTTTGTAAATAAAAGGCAGAATTCTGAGCGTAGAAGAAGAGTTATGTACTATATATTTGTAAAGGGTAATTTAAATGTTTATTATGTGTTATACACTTGCATGCGTTAAAATAAAATACAAAAATATATAAATATATTTATGTTGCCGAGCGACAGAGAAGAAATGGATTAGTAGGAAACAGACAATAGCAAGCGCCAGCCACGAGATAACACTGCCGTTATCAGTACAAACATCTGTTCCATTCAAACCTCTACTTCCGCCCTATTTAAATAATCAAACCAAGCACTGATCAATCCTTCACATTGAAGGAACATATTAAAAACAATATTTATTTAAAAAATTAAGTTGTGCTAAGCCGTCGGTGGAATAAATAATTATTATTTAATACCTCTGTGCATAATTCTTGATAATTGGCACTAGAGGAGCTTCGAATGAATTTACACTTACAATAACACTATCATTCCTTACATCAACCAACAGACTTTCGAAACTCCATTCAACCATGAATAGCATCCAAGCTGAAAGAGTGTATAATGTGTGTCACACTAGTTAATTAATTAATTATTAGTAAATCAACAGAAATTTAGTAATATATCTCCCAGTCAATCAAATCCATAGCATTTAAGTAGATAAACATTAGATTTTTTCCCTTTTATACTCAGTAAATTAAATTCTTTTTTTTAAATTAAGTAGAACAATTTCTTATTATTAGTAAATTCATTTAGATCATAAGTATCAATAGTAAACTTAAGTAGAGTAGTCGCGATCAATTTTTACCGAATATCCAGGGAATATATCAGTGATAACTAACATCAAAATAATTAATCATCAATCAAAACAATCTCCAAATTCACATCTGAGTAAACGTATCATCAACCTCATATCAACTTCAAAACCCAACGCATTTCATCCATCATTAAGAGGCGTCCAGCGATATAATTAGCGCCCCGAATTTAGTAAGGGCTCAAGAGCTAATTACGAAATTACGTCACATCACATCACAACAGTATACCTTCAAGAACTTCAGAACACTACTCCAGCTTCATTCATCAGTTTACACAACTTCATTCTTCATTCTTCATTCTTCCAACTACTCAACTTCAAGAAACTCATCAAACTTCAGCAACCTTCCATATTTACCAGCAATTACCAGCAATAACCAGACTTCAATACATCCATCTAATTTCATCAACCTTCAGTATTTCAACAACATTCCCAAATTCATCATCAATCATATATCCAACTTCATCAGCCAACAGATCTTCTCAACCCAACTTAATTAAATCTATCACTGATATACGCCCGCCCACATTTCTTAGAGCAGGTTTAGATTAAGCAATCCCACCAAACATAGTTATAAGAAATTCATTCAAAACCATAGTTACCTTTAGTTTATAAAAAAAAAAAAAAAAATAGTTAATAGTTTATAAGCAAGACCGACACACATTATAACCTCAAATGAGTCAAACCAAAAGGAGTGCAGAAAACTGTTGGAACATTTCCACACCGACATCGATGTCACAACGACACAATCTCACGGCGAGCACAATAAAAATTAAAAAAAAAAAAAAAAAAAAAAAAAAAAAAAAAAAAAATTCTTCGTCCTTCATCTTTCCCAAACCCCAAAATCACCCCAAAACTAGGAAAAGAAAAAAAAAACAACCCCACCGGGGGGAGGATGTAGCGGACCGCTACAATAGCGCAAGTCACGTGACCACGATGCGCGCGCAGTCGAACCGGGTAGGCACGCGCAGCGAACCAAGAGACGAGTTCAGTGTAGTGTCGAGCGCCTGGAGCTGTACATCTAACTGGATAAGTAACTGTAGCCTAAGATGTCTAGCTAATAGAAGTAGGGGTTGGGGAAGGGTGTAGGTTAGGGCAGGAGTAATTAAATTATGTAACTTATTGGATTCTGGAATGGTCGTGGTCTGGCAATTAATATCATAAATTAGAATTCACATTTGCTAAGTCTAGTAACCTTTTTCAAGTCTAGTAACCTTTTTCAAGTCTAGTAACCTTTTTCACGAATTAGAATAAGTCCATATATATATATTTCTCTGTTCACTATATTATAATTAGATACATTAAGAACATAAAGGCTGGCTGTGATAGGCAGCTAAGGTAATATTGTGCACTTTGACGAGCTAAATTAATTCCTTGCAATAGAGTTGGGTTTCGACAGGAAATGTGCGTGATTTGGCAGTGGTTAGAGGAAGATATATAGGGCCCAGGTATCTTCATTTACACTCATACTACACCACATCATCACAAAACATTTACACCCCAACACATCCACGTGGCGAAGAGAAGAGTACATAATGTTGAGTGTTGAGCGTGTGAGTAAAGTTATTTTGTCTATGCCTATTTGAATTTTCAGCAAAAAAGCAAAGATGTGAAAAATAACAAGAATTTTGCAAACTCAATTCAGTCGGAGTTCAATAAAATGTTTGCGTTTCGTTTTATTGACTACATTTTACCACTTATGCGTTAAATTTAAAACTATACGTTACATTTTTCAGTCCCTGAATTGAGTGCCAAAGTATGTTTGTCCATAATTTGTTGAATAAATAATCAATACTAAGTAGGGCTCAAAGTATGATTTACATTAACCAATGGTGTAGTTGCTGAACTTGGCAACTATCGACAACACATGAGCAAACTATATAAGTCCATTCCTTATACAGGGTGTCTCAGACCACCCGGCCGGCTTGTATAGCTCCAATATGAAAGCAAATGGAAACCTAATTGCAACTGGAACCCCCTATTTTGACCCCAAGGAATTCAGCTAAATTATTTTCAATCCCAAAAAAGCACCCCAAAGGGCAGATTTTGAGGGGTGGGGGTGGTTTTTGGGAAATTTTCAAATGTAAAGGGGGGTCGTGTTATACCTCTTTTTAAAGGTCCTTTAGTCCTGAGTATTTTAGTGGAAAAATATTTAAATTATCTTCATCCCTATTTACAGGGTGTTCAAAAACGTACAAAAAATAGACCTTTGAACTACTTTTCACTGTAAAGAGGTGGAATTTCGTGTGGGGTTCAAATTTTGACAACACTTTAATTAATAAATGAGCTTTCAAAAAACTCTAGTTTCAACCCTTTTGCTATCTTTTTACTTATGTTACGCATTTTCAAACTTTTTGAAGTTTCAAAAGCTGTTATCTCAAAAATTTCAAATAGCAACATGAGTTTCATTACAAACCACTTTGTAGCCCTTGAAATTTGCTATAATTTTTGTATTTAATGTTTTTTGGTATCTTCATCGGTTAAAGAGATATAGCGAAATTAGTGTATTTTAATGTTTTATTAAATGGTATTCAAAGTGTTTGCTGTTGTTAATGTACACGTCTAGGTCTCAATTAAAACTAATTATGTTAAAAAATTAAAATACTTCCCAGATTGTTAAACTTGGAGGATTAATAAAGGAAAAAACACAACTGCAA
The DNA here is from genome assembly GCF_028750875.1 of Macrosteles quadrilineatus. Taxonomy (NCBI): domain Eukaryota; kingdom Metazoa; phylum Arthropoda; class Insecta; order Hemiptera; family Cicadellidae; genus Macrosteles; species Macrosteles quadrilineatus. Next base: position 9,379,080 of record NW_026542602.1, read on the forward strand.
ATATTCTTAGTTATTTTACAATTTACAAAATTCTAATAGTGCTTTGAATGAATACTGTCTATAAATGCTACTGGTAAATAAAAAAAATCATCATGAAATCAATGAGCGTGTGCGTGAAACTGGTCACGTTTGATCAGATAAAACAAATTATAATGAACTTACTGGATCTGTAAGAGAGGTGAATGCACCTGCGGTAGTAAAATAGCAATACAGTACCATAATAGTGGAGAAGAAGTACTACGTGCATAAACAGAGTTGGGGTTTGCATCATGGAACACAATGGAAGACAATTTAAGCATTTGTAGAAGTCCAGCGGTATGTAGACTATTAATGCTGATTCAAACAAATTATTCATTCAAAGCACTATTAGAGCCATGTAATTGTAAAATAACTATGAATATTTGCAGTTGCGTTCTTAACTTTATCAATCTTCCAAGATCAACAATCTGAGTACTATTTTATTTTTTTAGACAAGATTTGTTTTAATTGAGACCTAGAGGTGTACATTTGCAACAGCAAACACTTTGAATACCATTTAGTAAAACATTAAAATATACTAATTTCGTTAATCTCCTTAACCAATGAAGATACAAAAAAACATTAAATACAAAAATTATAGCAAATTTTAAGGGCTACAATGTGGTTTGTAATGAAACCCATGTTGCCATTTGAAATTTTTGAGATAACAGCTTTTGAAACTTCAAAAAGTTTGAAAATGCGTAACATAAGTAAAAAGATAGCAAAAGGGTTGAAACCAGAGTTTTTTGAAAGCTCATTTAGCAATTAAAGTGTTATCAAAATTTGAACTCCCCACGAAATTCCATCTCTTTACAGTGAAAAGTAGTTCAAAGGTCTATTTTTTGTACGTTTTTGAACACCCTGTAAATAGGGATGAAGATAATTTAAATCTTTTTCCACTAAAATACTCAGGACTAAAGGACCTTTAAAAAGAGGTATAACACGACCCCCCTTTACATTTGAAAATTTCCCAAAAACCACCCCCACCCCCCAAAATCTGCCCTTTGGGGTGCTTTTTTGGGGTTGAAAAAAATTTAGCTGAATTCCTTGGGGTCAAAATAGGGGGTTCCAGTTGCAGTTAGGTTTCCATTTGCTTTCATATTGGAGCTATACAAGCCGGCCGGGTGGTCTGAGACACCCTGTAGACTCAATAAGGATATTGATATAAAAAAATATAGATATCAAAAAAGAATATAAAAATAAAACCTTCTCATCGAATGAAACATTAATGAAAACAATAGTTAAACTGCAAAGTAAACATTAGTGTAAAAAAATAAATATGCAAAGTTTGTGTGTTAGCTCTATTGTTGGATAAAGACTAACTACTGTGTTTAAATTTTATCAAATTTGCTTATTGTTCTATTTTTTGTTGAACAGATTGTAAATTAAATAAAATGTTACAAGAAAAAACAAATTGTTTCCAGAATTCGATTAAAAGCAAGATAAATGTTTACAGTTTTACTGTCATTAAACTTTTTTACCTTGCGATCTCAAAAGGAAATTTGTAAATACAAAATATACTATGCACGTTTTATTAAATTGATCGGAATGAAAACAAATGAGTAAATTTAAATATTTTAAAGACTCCTGTAACAATATATATGTAGATGTATATAAGTTTAAATCTACGAGTGCAATAATAAATCCTGTAAGTTAACTATTGTTGTAACATATGAAACAATAGAGCTCGAGTTACAGCCTATAAATCCTCGCACCAATATTTTACTGTACAGCTCTGTTCCGGCCAAACTGTCAAATGTTATTAGTGTTACTTTATTTTGCGTACCCCGTGCCTTTAAATTTACACATGTTGGCATAACACTTTTTGCAACACGTGTGCACACTTATTGACTTATTATGTATGCATTTGAAGATATAACAAAATAAGCCTAATATAAGTGAAATAGCTTGAACTTTTATATAATGAGTAAATTGTTTTACCATAGAGCTGTATTTTAGATAAACCAAAGATTAGTTTTGCGGGGCTATATATTAGGTAAATATAAACACTGGTATGTAATGATACATCGTAATTTTCTCACATAAACAATTTAAAAATAATATCATAAATTAAACTTACTCTACCATGAGGTAATGCATGGACTCTAGTATTTATTTTTAAATGAGAGAAAAACCCTCATATTTCAGTAAAGAAAAACTTAACAATGAGATTATGCTCTCAAATTGACTTATATTAAAGGGAAAATAAATTATTATACCTTGTAACATTGGTCAATTGAGAAATAATTGAGTAATTTAAAAAATATCCTAGATATAGGCTAAGGCTATATATTGTGAGAAAAAAATTGCCACATAAAATGAGGGTTTTAATATTTTTACGTTTCAATTACAATGCATTATTTTACAACATCGTTACATGCCTACAATGTCCAATGACTAAATGGCGTCTGCCTGCTCCAACAGATTCATTTTACGATTTCAGTTTTATGCATTTTGTGATTCTTAACTTAACGTTGATCAATAATAAACCTTAATTAATTTTACTTTATTAAAATTTATACTTTGAAAGAGACGGGCAAGGATCATTACAGTGTCCGTTGTTTCTCGTAGTGAATTTCCCCGTAGGTGCGTACTTTGAACGTCACCAGTATATTTTTGACGATTGTCAGATTTCTCATGTTTGATAATAAAAATATTGTTTAGCTAAGAATCCAATTTAGGGAAGGAAACCCTCCCTCCCAAAAAAACAAACATTCTACCAAACAGTCATAGCTATGTGCTCTTAAACGCGTACAGTTTTCGATTGAATGGTTTTTTCCTTCGATCATTCCGTGCGAAATGGAATTGGCCCAGCATTCCCAGTGAACATTCACTTCAATTTACCGCCTCGGTTTTCCTATTAAACAAAGTAACTAACGAATACTGAAGCAACAAATTCACGAATGTTTCTCTATTAGGTAAGATTAAATATACTTTTCTATACAATAATTCTAAAATAACTGTTAATTGGTTACACGAGTCTTTTAAACAATCTTATTTTTGTTTGGACATCAAATGCGAATTCTATAATATGTGCAGATGATATTTTGGAATTGTATATTGGCATTTATTGAGCAAATATTACACTGACGATTACTCGATATAGGGGAATATAGTTCCAAATACTGATTATTTTACTTGGTTTTCTTATACTAAAACTTAATCCCCAGAGAACTGAGGTAAACTTTGGTTAAACAGTGAAATAAATATTTAATAATAATATATATGTATATTTAATGTAAAATCAAATTGAAACAAACATTTTTAATCAGCTCTTTTAATTGAAACAAACTGTCAAAACAATGATTATAGGCTGTTAAAAACAAGTGATTTTTACTATCGACTGTAAAAGTTCAAGCGTACACGTATAATCTGTTGTGGTTCGCTAGGTTAAATTTCCATTGTTCCAAATAAAACAATCTTTTTAATAATTTGAAATTCCACTAAAACTTAAATAATAAAAGCCAAAATTAGATTTAAATAAAACGTGGGTTTCCTTTATATTGCTTCTACAGTCGAAATAAACTATGGTCCCCCGGTTCCGGTACTATATTTTAACATAGGCTTGATAACACACGTAAGACCGGTAAACTCAACTTAAAGTTGACCATATTCTTTAAAGGCAAACGCATGTATAGCATAAGGTGTATAGAGCTGCATGTTATAACCACAACTCTACCTAAGAAACGGCTGTACTCGTAACATGTCTTGATAGCCACTGGCTCTTTATATTCCATAAATAAAGCAGACTTTTACAGCAACTCAGATAAGAGAAAGCAATACAGGCAGCATAAACTGTGGGTTTTACATCAATGCACCTGATATTTATACAGGTTATCTACCGTCATTACTAAAACAGCCATATAGGTACAGTTTAATGTAAATAAACGATTTTTAAATTAGAAGTGTAGAATGCCATTAAAGACATTGGAATTCCAACGGCGTAAATGAAAACGCAGTAATAATATTAGGTTTATTGCACAATTAATTAGGCCCTACTTAAGTTTTTTTGGTATTTACTCAGGGGAGGTATAGAAGAGGCTACGATGACAGCTGAGGGCTTCTTATTAGCTGAGGGAACGCCATTACCGTAACAAAACGATCGATAACAGTCGGTCTCGGTGGTCTAATGGATAGCGTGCCGGGCTGATATACTGTATGTCCTGGGTTCGAATCTCGCCGGTGGCATTAACTTTTTTGTCCAAGATTTTTTTATTTTCAGCAAGTTTGGTTGGTTTGTTTTGGTTATTACAGTTTAATTTTATTATTAAGTCATTATAAAATTTTAATTGAGCAATTTCTCGTTTTATTTTATAAACAGAATTATTTTTCCGATTACTATAAACTTTTTTTATATTATTTCTTTATCAGCAAGTTTGGTTAGTTCGGTTAGGTTATGATAGTTTAATTTTATAATTAAAAATTAATAAAATTGAATTTTAGGCATTTATAATTTTATTTTATGAACAGAACTATTTTTGCGATTAGTAAACCTTCATTGCCAAAGTGCTCTCTACTACAGCGCTGTTCACGGAGGAATTTTGAACTAAATGCCTCATTTGTACCTCCCCTAAGTCAGACCCAGTTTTTTTACCCTGGTCTCGTTGCTATGGCTCGAATATATTTTAAAAGGTTAAACCATAAATTGACAGGCTAAAACTAATGACATCTGGATAAAAAATTCGTCTTGCAAGGCATAAAATAAGCTACCTTCAAATTTTTAGACGTGCTTGTACTATAATCACAGCATACACTCTTCGTCCTATGCTACCTCTTGGCATTCCAGATAATGTATTAGACAATTTTAGACACTTTCAGAAGAAATTCAGATTAAAGATAATTACTAATTTTTGAAAATTTAAAATAGCATAATATGTTTGTGTAGGGTTTCCTTTAAAAGTTTTTGTAACACAAACCCCATTTAATAAAACCCCGTTCATATGAAATTATTTCATTTGCAACACATATTTATGTAAACGAATTGGATGAAAACATAAGCTCAAACATTAAACAGCTTTGTATGCTCAAGAGTTAGAGAGAATACAAGAGTGTTTGTATTCTCAATATGTGGTTCAATGTTCTTGTACGTAGTTGTTATCAACAAATATATATTTTAAATAAGCCTACTGTACATTGAAAAATGTTTTTAGGCAATTATTTCCCCTTCCTTCCTTAAATATATGATTAAAATAGATTTTAATAATCTGAAATCGCAGTTTTAGCAATTAAATAATAATGAAGGATCAGCGAATTGCTTTCTTTGTACTCAACACAAAGAATTGAGCCACACGATTTTTACTGTTTAGCAGTCTCGAAGCTGCACATCAGGCCCGAGTTTCCAAAGATCAGGCAAAAGTAACAACTCAAAAAAAGAAGTAAACTCAATGCATCACCTCCTCACAAAAGGCATTGCATTGACTCTATTCTCCTGCATTTACCCGCGCCTACCAAGGCATCATTGCGTTTATAGCATCATAACATCAGCAAGTGTACGGCTGCTGTAAACCATCACTGCGGCTACTTTTACACGCGTTTTACAGCTTGATGGCCATCGGGTCTTTATATGTAACATATAAACTGCACTTTTATTCCTGCAGGTCAACTTATACACGCCAAAAGAAATATAAATCTTAAGTAGAACTTTCCGTAGGCGGTATCGTAGTGGTCAATACCTGTATTACATATTAACTGGACTTTTGCAAGTCTATCTAGACAACTTAAAGAAAATATATAAATATTCATTTGTTACGTTACTTTAGAGTGGGAGTAAGGTTTTACTACTATTTAGCCTATTGTATTATTTATTAGAAGGGATTTTTGAATTAAGGATGCAATAGATCAGTTAAAACTCATCGCATAAATTTATGAATATTTACCTACAAAAAATACATCACTATAGTTTGTTCAGTTTTGACAGAGAATAGCACGAAATAGCTTTATTTGAAGTAGGTTAACATTTACAAATTATAAAAGAAGAAGTATAAAAAGGTATGTAAGGAGGAAATAAATAGCCCTCACCCATTTGAGTGATTTAAGTCTTGTCACAGATACTTACGACTTTAAAACATTTAAGGTACTGTTAGGACTACAGTATGCATTTTAATATTGACTTATTGTACTATTTTACTATCTCATCTATATCGGAAATATATGGAAAAGATGAGACTAGTGGAGGAAGATTCGGAGGACCGAGAGAACTGGCGACAACGTGTTGGCGAGGCCAAGTACCAGCTTGGGTACAAGTGGCCATGGCAGTAAGCGGTAATTATTATTTTATTGGTAGAGTTCACAATTAACATTAACGACATAGTCGGATAATATTGACTAACTGATGAAATTACCACTCATATTTTTCTAGTAGCAGAATAGTTAGCTCAGTTGTAAAAGCAAAGAGTAATAATCAAAGTAGGGTAAGTCTCTAACTACAAAATAAAAGACCCTTAACTGTGTCAGTGAAATGTTTACCGTATACTACAGCTTATTTGACTGACGTCATGGGAGAAATGCAATACATTTATGTTCGTACTCCCACTGTACGTTGATAAAAGGAAATAATCAGCTGATGAGTCCATCTTTTATTACACTGAACATTATTGCCATTACTACCACAGGCTATAACTCTGTTAATCCTCATTTCCACAGTCAGCTCACGGTAATCGCATTGTAGGGAGGTAGAACGGTTTCAGTGCACTTGTATCAGAACATTCCAATTAAATGTGCGACACATCCCCAGTTTTATCCCAACTCGGGTGGTTGTCTTTGATGTCTCGTTAAGACCCAAATTGAGGCCCAGCTGATCAACCCTTTAATTATGCCGTGTTTGACACAATGTCTGGCTAAGGCTTTACAGATAACACTGCTTTGCGCTCGTCTTCAAACTCTTTTACGTTGGAAAATAACCTGGCGTAATCTTCTTATGGTTAATTGTATTTTGACACACATTGACGTAATATTAATAACACAAACGTATTTTTTTTATTCTAAAAGCCTGAACAATAATCTTTTTGGATTTTGCTGTATTGATATTAGTTTAAAACCAAGTTATTTGTACTGTAAAAACCAGAACGGTATTTGCGAAATTAATTATTTAACTCAGTTGAAAAAAGCCAGTTTTTAACAAACTACAAAATATTAACTACTTGATTTTTGCGTGATTTTGAAATTTTCTTCTAAACTGTATTCAAATTTAAAATTGATATACAAATTCAAACCCTCTTGAAACAAACATTGTTATTTACTTAAATTCGATGTACATATGAAATCCTATACGTAATTGATTAAATTCTTTATACTTATGTAGCACCATTTTTTTGCTTGCTAAATTTCTAATAACTTTTTTTATTTTCTTTTATCAATTTATATATGAACAACTTTAAGCTTACTAAGTTACTTGATCTTTTACAAAAAAAGTTACAAATCAGCAAACAATAAAAGGAGCTAAAACGGAAAAAAAGTTTTGCAAAAAATGTCAACACAGTATCGGAAAGAATCCAACTATATTGCCGTATGTTTTATATTAAAATGCAAAAACATGCAAATATTTTGTATTTGATTTTTAAAATCCGCAAGCAATCGTAGCTTTTCTGCGACAGATCACTGCTTCAACAATCAACGTGAGTAGATATAATATGATAGTTTTACCTCACTTTCGGCATTTTTGGACCCAGGACTTTTGAAATTTTTTGGCAAAAAAACACCCAAAATAGGTATAATATGATGGTTTTACCCCATTTTTGACGTTTTAGAGGCTATATGGGGGCATTTTTTGGTTAAAAAATGTTATTAATACTGAAAAAACAAGCCTGGAAAATGGCTCATTTTTTTGGCCACTTTTTTAAAGACCCGGCTCTCGGCACGCGAACTCGGGTGTGCTCCCGACCCATAGGCACACTTCTGATCCCCAGCGATGACAAACTAAAAGTCTTATGAAAAAATGTTTGAAACAAAAATTGAGGAACATCTTATCATCTATACTTCTTCCACTGAAAGTTTTTCTCTGACCGAAAAATAAAAAAAATCCTCGCTTACTCACTTTTTCATGTTTACTCAAAGTAACCTTGTTATATTTTCTATAATTAATAATTATACACTGACACAAATTAAATTATATTTATATCGTATTAAACAGTAGTTCATGTAGAATTTTAATATATAAATTTTATGCTATAAATATTTTTATTAGAAGCTAGACAAACATGTAAGTGATAGGAGGCGCATCACTTTGAACATCGTCATGCCTCCGACAGTGCCGTGCTGGCAACACCTGGAGTTTGAAACCATTGCTATTGCTGAAATTATATTATAACACATTTACATACAAAAGAAACTGGTAAATGGTTTAAAATTTTTAAACTTTTTTATGCTGTATTATTATGTAGAAGGTCATGTAGTATGTAGGCTGGAATTTTAGCCGTTTTGTGGTATATCAAGCCTTTTTGAGATATAAATAGTTTTAAACAATAAAGCAGACCTTTATTCACTAATGCTGATATTATATTACAATGCATTGGCATACAAATGAAAACTGTTTGATTTATTTGTACTCATATAAAATAATATAATTATTTTGAGTTATAGGGACGTCTGGTGATTAAATCATAAATTTAGAACATTTATAATGGACTTTTAAAATAATGGAATTAAGTATAGACTTATAACATTTTCATGATAACGGTTTGATTTATTTGTACTCATTTAAAATAATGTTAAAATAGTATTTGATTTTTATGTTGTATTATTGTTTTTTATCAAAAGTTGAAACCAATGTAGTGTGCCTAAATGTTTATTTACTGTTTTTCTGTATCTCAAGCCAATAGATAGAATATTACAAAGAGGTGTTTTTGGTGTCTTACCTATGAGAATAACATGGGGAGATTTTAAGCCACTTTTTAAAAATCGTGCTTACTCTCTATACATTTCTATGCAAATGTCCATCTCCAAAAATATTTCCAATCCCCATTAATCTTTGTATCATGTGAGATTTGCACCAGTTGGTTTGAAATATTTATAAATATAATGTGTTGCTGGAATCGCCTTAAATGGCAAGAAACATGTAGTCTTGGGACCTCTGGTAAAATATTGGAGTTTTCCTAGTTTGGACTAAATATTTTTGAAAATTGAAAAAAATATGTTTTTACTCAACTATTTTAGCGTCTTGAAACATGTATAACTGAGGAATCAGGCAAATATTTCGTGCCGAAATTATATTTTACCTTACGTGAGAACTTGGAATCATTATATTAAACTCAGTCCTGCTCCACAGTATAATTGCAGGCTTGCTTCTCGTCCCAAGTGGTGAATTGTGTACAGTTTATGTGTGGTGCAAAGACTGGTTTCTCTTTTTAGTTGTGACCAGCTCATTCCTAAAATTAGTAAGGCATGCTAGATGGTATCCACTTTGCCTCTGAATATAAGCAAATTGTAATCTTCAGTTTAGGACTGAAAGTTAATGTCGGATGCGATGCCTCTTTGATCAGAAGTTTGGGTTGTGATTAGCTCAACCCCTATCACCAATATCAGCATAGATCCATTGAACTATTATGTGTTATTGTACTTTGTGTTGACTAATATGTGTTTGGCACAACACACAATCCCACATCTTGCTAATCGTAGTTGGTAGTTTAGGTGGTCAAAGTAGAAGTAGGGAGCATTGACTTTCTACAATCAAAATTGGATATTTAGTTAGAGCCTTAGACTGTAATATAAAAATAGATGAAAATGCAAACTCTAAAGGCCCCGACCATGTTTCATACTTCCAGGCTGGATCAACCTATACTCGGAATATTGTATATAAATTGTTTGTATACATAAGACTCTTGTAGTGAATGTACTCTTTGATGAAAATACAAAATAAAGATGAAAAACTACTTTATGCAAAGAAGAGAAAGTAATTGTGAAGGGTAGCTATAAACAATCGTATTTTAGTGAGCAATGAAAGTTGCTATAATTATTGGGATTGTTTTGGGTAAGTTTATAGATATGCATTGTGTTTACAGGAATTAATCATAGTGGGGATGCCATTTACATCGAGACATATCGATTTAGTTAAAGTGATAAAACGAAGACCATGATAGTGGTGGATAAAGATTTTATTTGTTGAGCAATCGATATGAGAAGGAGTTTCTTGTTAAACAATAACCTGGAAAACCAATACAACATAATGCACTGTCATCCCTCATTGGTATTGTAACTTACAAGCTCTGTTGTTCTTTACTCATTTTCAAAAACATATAAATTATAAAATAAGCCATTTTGTTGTTTATTTTACTGTTATGTATTGTAAGTGTATATATTGAAATAAATGGTTAAATAAATGTAAGTTGAAAAATGAGCCTTATTTTGTCACTAGTTTATTTACATTGATTTGAATCACATTTTTGAACTAACAGATGATTAAATTATTAATTGCATAACATTTGAAACATAGAGATACAACATTTACATTATTAACTGGAAACTATAGATCTATATTATTGTATGAACATAATTTCTGTATTTCATATATGTAAAAGCAATGAGACCATGCTAAATTACAGAATTCAATAACAAAGGAAGTTGATATTGTGCTATATACCTGAGGGTGTAAATATAGAGGTGGGTATTTCCATAGAGACCTAATGATGAATCAGAATGTGAAAGTTCTATGGTAGAAATATCAAGAAAGCAAGAGTGATCATCAGAGGTAACATGGTCATTAGGGAATTCATAGAGAGGGGTCAGTCAGGTTGAACTAGTATATTGCAATGATTCATCCAATATAGAAACAATAGTTACAAATAACCAGAACCAATCACTGAATATTGTAGTTAGTCTTCCTATCCTACTGTTAAAATATGAAACTCATTTTTACATGAGTTAGTGAGTTCATGCCCGGCAACATGAGTGTAATAATGGTTCCAAATGTATTTATCTTATTTTATGGTAGATTTCATTGTGTATGCTTACTCTATGGTAAAACTCTTTGAGATCATTTAATATTTAACACACTTAGAGATTAGTGAATAAATCATCAAAGTGTGATATAAATATGCTGGGTGAAACGTATTAAAACTTGCTATTATGTGTTATTGTACTTTGTGTTGATTAATATGTGTTTGGTAAATTAGCATGGCACAACACACAATCCCACATATTGCTAATCGTAGTTGGTAGTTTAGGTGGTCAAAGTAGAAGTAGGGAGCATTGACTTTCTACAATCATTATCAATTAATTTTATCAATTAAAGGATTGTCAAATGTCTCGGTTTTGCTAACTATGACCTGGTGTCCCGAAAAGGGCTCTTAAGACCATAAGATGACTATACATAAAGTTTGGACTATTGAATGTGATGTGAATTTATGCATACTTCATCATACAAATGTTACACTATAGTATTTTTACAAGTTCTGACTGTGACTGTGATGTGAATTTGTGTGTATTTCATCACATAAATTTCACACTATTTTCACACATTTCACACCACTATTATGATGTGTTGTGCCTGCATGGGTGTGTTGAGCCATGGATATCATAAACCACAAAGCTATAAGGACGTATGCTAGAACTGATCTAACCTCTGCCAAACCCTGAATACGAGCCTGGAGGCACAGACTTCGGACCAAGGATCAATTGTAAATAGACAAACCTGCATGATAGGATATAGAACACTGAAAAATGCAAATGTTAGAAACTTAAGTCTTTTACTTATTTAGTCTTACCATCCTCTGTTTTGGAGGAAACTGCCTTACAACCAACATGATGAAGATTGTATTAATACTCATGATCTTGGTCATTATAAAATTGATCAAACATAAATCTGTATTTGCCATTATTCATAGACCTTTCCTTGTCTATTATGAAAAAGCCATCAAACACTGGTGGTAAAGACTTCTATATTGATTAAAAGTCATTATTAATATGATTGTTAAATATAAGGTTTTAAATTTATATTGCCTTGTTTGGATAATATTAGAAAATGTACGTTATCGCATAAATGTTTGTGTACTTTCTAAGTAAAAGCAGTTAATATTTTTATGTTGACCCATTGAGAGAAATTGTATACTATTTGTACTATAAAAGGTCTATTCATGCATATCAGTCCAGTAAAAGTTCTGTTATAATCCAGTCATAGGTCAGTCTCAATTGCATCCATAGTTTCTCAGTCAACCTGTCAGTCATTTGGTTACAGTCTGTTTTTTAACTCTTCATTAACCGATGTTATATAACATTTTTTATTTGAAACACAATATTCTATAAAATTTTCATTGGCCAGTTTTTGTTGATTGTTATAAACTGTACTTGATATACAAACACATACGTTGTCATCAGTCAGGCGTCCAAACAATTAAAAAATATCGTTGAGAAGAAATCGGTTGTTGTATTTAACAACATAAAGGTCGATTCACAAACGGTATGTAATAGTTTAATCACGTCACAGTGTATACAGCAACTGACTGTGACTGTGATGTGAATTTGATTAGTTGTGTGTAATGTGTGAAAATAGTGTGAAATTTTTTAAATTGCTTCCAGTTTATATGTTGTCATTAAGCAAGCGTTTAAAAATCCAACAATATCGTTGAAAAGAAACCAGCTGTTTTATTTGACGACATAAAAATCAATTCACACATAACACGTCACAGTTCAATCACATCAGTTACGACACAGTGTATACACCAACTGACTGTGACTGTGATGTGAATTTGTGTGTACTTCGTCACACAAATTCACATCACAGTCACAGTCAGTTGGTGTATACACTGTGTCGTAACTGATGTGATTGAACTGTGACGTGTTATGTGTGAATTGATTTTTATGTCGTCAAATAAAACAGCTGGTTTCTTTTCAACGATATTGTTGGATTTTTAAACGCTTGCTTAATGACAACATATAAACTGGAAGCAATTTAAAAAATTTCACACTATTTTCACACATTACACACAACTAATCAAATTCACATCACAGTCACAGTCAGTTGCTGTATACACTGTGACGTGATTAAACTATTACATACCGTTTGTGAATCGACCTTTATGTTGTTAAATACAACAACCGATTTCTTCTCAACGATATTTTTTAATTGTTTGGACGCCTGACTGATGACAACGTATGTGTTTGTATATCAAGTACAGTTTATAACAATCAACAAAAACTGGCCAATGAAAATTTTATAGAATATTGTGTTTCAAATAAAAAATGTTATATAACATCGGTTAATGAAGAGTTAAAAAACAGACTGTAACCAAATGACTGACAGGTTGACTGAGAAACTATGGATGCAATTGAGACTGACCTATGACTGGATTATAACAGAACTTTTACTGGACTGATATGCATGAATAGACCTTTTATAGTACAAATAGTATACAATTTCTCTCAATGGGTCAACATAAAAATATTAACTGCTTTTACTTAGAAAGTACACAAACATTTATGCGATAACGTACATTTTCTAATATTATCCAAACAAGGCAATATAAATTTAAAACCTTATATTTAACAATCATATTAATAATGACTTTTAATCAATATAGAAGTCTTTACCACCAGTGTTTGATGGCTTTTTCATAATAGACAAGGAAAGGTCTATGAATAATGGCAAATACAGATTTATGTTTGATCAATTTTATAATGACCAAGATCATGAGTATTAATACAATCTTCATCATGTTGGTTGTAAGGCAGTTTCCTCCAAAACAGAGGATGGTAAGACTAAATAAGTAAAAGACTTAAGTTTCTAACATTTGCATTTTTCAGTGTTCTATATCCTATCATGCAGGTTTGTCTATTTACAATTGATCCTTGGTCCGAAGTCTGTGCCTCCAGGCTCGTATTCAGGGTTTGGCAGAGGTTAGATCAGTTCTAGCATACGTCCTTATAGCTTTGTGGTTTATGATATCCATGGCTCAACACACCCATGCAGGCACAACACATCATAATAGTGGTGTGAAATGTGTGAAAATAGTGTGAAATTTATGTGATGAAATACACACAAATTCACATCACAGTCACAGTCAGAACTTGTAAAAATACTATAGTGTAACATTTGTATGATGAAGTATGCATAAATTCACATCACATTCAATAGTCCAAACTTTATGTATAGTCATCTTATGGTCTTAAGAGCCCTTTTCGGGACACCAGGTCATAGTTAGCAAAACCGAGACATTTGACAATCCTTTAATTGATAAAATTAATTGATAATGATTGTAGAAAGTCAATGCTCCCTACTTCTACTTTGACCACCTAAACTACCAACTACGATTAGCAATATGTGGGATTGTGTGTTGTGCCATGCTAATTTACCAAACACATATTAATCAACACAAAGTACAATAACACATAATAGCAAGTTTTAATACGTTTCACCCAGCATATTTATATCACACTTTGATGATTTATTCACTAATCTCTAAGTGTGTTAAATATTAAATGATCTCAAAGAGTTTTACCATAGAGTAAGCATACACAATGAAATCTACCATAAAATAAGATAAATACATTTGGAACCATTATTACACTCATGTTGCCGGGCATGAACTCACTAACTCATGTAAAAATGAGTTTCATATTTTAACAGTAGGATAGGAAGACTAACTACAATATTCAGTGATTGGTTCTGGTTATTTGTAACTATTGTTTCTATATTGGATGAATCATTGCAATATACTAGTTCAACCTGACTGACCCCTCTCTATGAATTCCCTAATGACCATGTTACCTCTGATGATCACTCTTGCTTTCTTGATATTTCTACCATAGAACTTTCACATTCTGATTCATCATTAGGTCTCTATGGAAATACCCACCTCTATATTTACACCCTCAGGTATATAGCACAATATCAACTTCCTTTGTTATTGAATTCTGTAATTTAGCATGGTCTCATTGCTTTTACATATATGAAATACAGAAATTATGTTCATACAATAATATAGATCTATAGTTTCCAGTTAATAATGTAAATGTTGTATCTCTATGTTTCAAATGTTATGCAATTAATAATTTAATCATCTGTTAGTTCAAAAATGTGATTCAAATCAATGTAAATAAACTAGTGACAAAATAAGGCTCATTTTTCAACTTACATTTATTTAACCATTTATTTCAATATATACACTTACAATACATAACAGTAAAATAAACAACAAAATGGCTTATTTTATAATTTATATGTTTTTGAAAATGAGTAAAGAACAACAGAGCTTGTAAGTTACAATACCAATGAGGGATGACAGTGCATTATGTTGTATTGGTTTTCCAGGTTATTGTTTAACAAGAAACTCCTTCTCATATCGATTGCTCAACAAATAAAATCTTTATCCACCACTATCATGGTCTTCGTTTTATCACTTTAACTAAATCGATATGTCTCGATGTAAATGGCATCCCCACTATGATTAATTCCTGTAAACACAATGCATATCTATAAACTTACCCAAAACAATCCCAATAATTATAGCAACTTTCATTGCTCACTAAAATACGATTGTTTATAGCTACCCTTCACAATTACTTTCTCTTCTTTGCATAAAGTAGTTTTTCATCTTTATTTTGTATTTTCATCAAAGAGTACATTCACTACAAGAGTCTTATGTATACAAACAATTTATATACAATATTCCGAGTATAGGTTGATCCAGCCTGGAAGTATGAAACATGGTCGGGGCCTTTAGAGTTTGCATTTTCATCTATTTTTATATTACAGTCTAAGGCTCTAACTAAATATCCAATTTTGATTGTAGAAAGTCAATGCTCCCTACTTCTACTTTGACCACCTAAACTACCAACTACGATTAGCAAGATGTGGGATTGTGTGTTGTGCCAAACACATATTAGTCAACACAAAGTACAATAACACATAATAGTTCAATGGATCTATGCTGATATTGGTGATAGGGGTTGAGCTAATCACAACCCAAACTTCTGATCAAAGAGGCATCGCATCCGACATTAACTTTCAGTCCTAAACTGAAGATTACAATTTGCTTATATTCAGAGGCAAAGTGGATACCATCTAGCATGCCTTACTAATTTTAGGAATGAGCTGGTCACAACTAAAAAGAGAAACCAGTCTTTGCACCACACATAAACTGTACACAATTCACCACTTGGGACGAGAAGCAAGCCTGCAATTATACTGTGGAGCAGGACTGAGTTTAATATAATGATTCCAAGTTCTCACGTAAGGTAAAATATAATTTCGGCACGAAATATTTGCCTGATTCCTCAGTTATACATGTTTCAAGACGCTAAAATAGTTGAGTAAAAACATATTTTTTTCAATTTTCAAAAATATTTAGTCCAAACTAGGAAAACTCCAATATTTTACCAGAGGTCCCAAGACTACATGTTTCTTGCCATTTAAGGCGATTCCAGCAACACATTATATTTATAAATATTTCAAACCAACTGGTGCAAATCTCACATGATACAAAGATTAATGGGGATTGGAAATATTTTTGGAGATGGACATTTGCATAGAAATGTATAGAGAGTAAGCACGATTTTTAAAAAGTGGCTTAAAATCTCCCCATGTTATTCTCATAGGTAAGACACCAAAAACACCTCTTTGTAATATTCTATCTATTGGCTTGAGATACAGAAAAACAGTAAATAAACATTTAGGCACACTACATTGGTTTCAACTTTTGATAAAAAACAATAATACAACATAAAAATCAAATACTATTTTAACATTATTTTAAATGAGTACAAATAAATCAAACCGTTATCATGAAAATGTTATAAGTCTATACTTAATTCCATTATTTTAAAAGTCCATTATAAATGTTCTAAATTTATGATTTAATCACCAGACGTCCCTATAACTCAAAATAATTATATTATTTTATATGAGTACAAATAAATCAAACAGTTTTCATTTGTATGCCAATGCATTGTAATATAATATCAGCATTAGTGAATAAAGGTCTGCTTTATTGTTTAAAACTATTTATATCTCAAAAAGGCTTGATATACCACAAAACGGCTAAAATTCCAGCCTACATACTACATGACCTTCTACATAATAATACAGCATAAAAAAGTTTAAAAATTTTAAACCATTTACCAGTTTCTTTTGTATGTAAATGTGTTATAATATAATTTCAGCAATAGCAATGGTTTCAAACTCCAGGTGTTGCCAGCACGGCACTGTCGGAGGCATGACGATGTTCAAAGTGATGCGCCTCCTATCACTTACATGTTTGTCTAGCTTCTAATAAAAATATTTATAGCATAAAATTTATATATTAAAATTCTACATGAACTACTGTTTAATACGATATAAATATAATTTAATTTGTGTCAGTGTATAATTATTAATTATAGAAAATATAACAAGGTTACTTTGAGTAAACATGAAAAAGTGAGTAAGCGAGGATTTTTTTTATTTTTCGGTCAGAGAAAAACTTTCAGTGGAAGAAGTATAGATGATAAGATGTTCCTCAATTTTTGTTTCAAACATTTTTTCATAAGACTTTTAGTTTGTCATCGCTGGGGATCAGAAGTGTGCCTATGGGTCGGGAGCACACCCGAGTTCGCGTGCCGAGAGCCGGGTCTTTAAAAAAGTGGCCAAAAAAATGAGCCATTTTCCAGGCTTGTTTTTTCAGTATTAATAACATTTTTTAACCAAAAAATGCCCCCATATAGCCTCTAAAACGTCAAAAATGGGGTAAAACCATCATATTATACCTATTTTGGGTGTTTTTTTGCCAAAAAATTTCAAAAGTCCTGGGTCCAAAAATGCCGAAAGTGAGGTAAAACCATCATATTATATCTACTAACGTGTAAACAATTTGCCACTTCGACAAGAGCCGGAAGTTATAAAATCAACTTCCGGTCCCGATGTGGCAGCCATGTTTTGTTTACATTTGCAAACGTAACAAACAGGTGACAAATATTTTGAATGCTGATAAAACATAGGACATAGGCTAATGGTAATAAATAATAAACAACATTAATTGCGTACAATTGGGTGGATGTTTTGTAAGCATTTAATAAGCACTGAAGTAGGTACTCTTGCATTTAAATTATAGTATAAACAATCCAAAACATATTTAAGAGAAACTTTTCGTACTCTATAAAATCATAGTCTAAATTTTACTGACCATTTTAACATTATAACTCTATTATATCTCTATAAGAACATTTAATTTGCTTGGTTGTACAAGGTTTTGGTTTATTATTTAGTTTGGTTATATTTCAGTCCAGGGAGCCGAAACCCTACTGAACTGAGGATGATCTACACAGCCATGTCCTCTCCATTTCTTTAATCAAAAGAGTAATGAACAAAAGTCCTACATTATATAAGATAGCTATTTTGTACATATAATAGGAAACCACACTAGAACACTCTTTAATTTTTGTATTCGATTCCTCTTGTTGTATAAGTTAAATGAAATAATACTCACTAATACCGGTATAATATGTAATATCCACAAGGGTTCGTACAATAATACATTTAATCCTGACATGGTACATCAGTTATTACTGGACTTAGTGTCCAAGCCTGATTATGCGTTAGTTTCCCGCTAGTGTCCTCATAACTATTGTAGTTTGGTGGGTGAAACACCCTTTGGTCAAGGTCATTTTAAGATAAATATTTTACACTTATTTGCGACGATATAAGATAAAAAAAACAATATATCTGCAAAAAAACTGCACTCTCTACCTGAAGAAAAAGCTTTAGTAGACATCAGCACACACTAGTGTAACAGGGCAAGAAACGCAAATCAAAACAAGGCTTCACACTTTACAAGATTAGAATTTTAATTGCACCATCAAAAGTGATTTCTGTCTCAGGTAGTTGTGGAAGTGTGGGACCAACCATTACTTAGTAAAAACAGGTAAAAGTAACTACTACTTTGTTTAAGGATTACGTATTAAAAATTTATGTAATTAACACAACAGTTGTCTGAATTTTTTACAATGCAATTTTGTCTTGAATACTATTCTTATAATAAATAACCATAATTGCATGCATATTGCTTTCAATAATATAAAAAAAAACTAAGTAATATCCCTAAAGTATTATCATTCCAATCCTTTAAGAAATCCTACGTTGTACAAACCTCATACAGAAAGTAATGTATATATCTATAGATATTTAAGAGGTTAGTTGAAGAATTATGTAAACTTATCAATACGTACGTGCATTTTGCACTAAAAAAGATTCACAAATCATGCCCAATCACAAACTACGAAGAAATAAATGAAACGATTTCAAAAATTGACCCTCGCTAAAACGCAGTGATTTTAGAGAGAAGTTATCTCCATGATCAACAGCTAGATGTGGGATTGTAACAGTAAGCCTAATGACTGAAACGGAGAGTGAAACGCATCGATAGGCTTGCAATCCTTCCAAAATCTGTATTAAACATCTACAACGAGGAGTTTTACAACATGTTTTACATTGGATGAGCTTGTTTTGTGAAGTACACTCTTTTGATTAAATACTAGCAGTTTAGAAAAGTCACAGCCGTTTGTGTGAATGAAACAGATAAATTAATTACATTTAATATCCCTTTGACATGAAATTAGTTTATTAAATGAGGATTTTCAAATTGAAAGTATTGTTACACAAAGTCAATACAATAATTAGTAGCCTCAAGTATTTACTTTAGTTTTTTTTTGTCCGCTGTATGGTTCTTATTAAAATAAAAACAACAGTTAAAAAATTTATAAATATGTCTAGATACATGCATTTTGAAATTCTCAACATTCATAGAAAAGCTAACCTCCAAAATTCCGGAAAGTAGCCAAATACCCCAATCCTACATTGGATAACCAATAGCACAGAAAACATACTACTATAACCCAGAATGCCAACTGCATGGTAAAAACCATTAAGTGTTTTGAGAGAGCTTTGCCTGTCAATCCGTAGGCAGCGCCACCAGCGTTGCTATGCTGAGTGCATGGCAACGCTGGTGGCGCTGCCTACGGATTGACAGGCATGCTCTCTCTGACTACTTAACACTGTTTACCACGTGGTTAGCATTCTGGGTAATAGTAGCCTAGTATTTTTTCTGTGCCAATAGGCATTTTGAGTGTGTGAAAATTAAAACATCAAACAATCTTTGCAGATTTTGAATTCGGGGCAGTTTTGATCGCAAGTACAACAAAAAAAACCAATTTAAATTTTCGTTTAAACAAACTTAGTCTCGACTAAAATTTATTAACTTAGTACCTATTATTTTCCCTCATGTCTATAGCTACCTTCTTAGGGCGCAATATCGGCTATTTTCAGTAAATTCTTATGTTAAGATTCTTAGTAAGCGTAAAATGTAATAGCCTAAAAATAACCTATTGTAAAATAAAACAAATTTATATCCAAGGTGATATTTTACCTGATATCAAGCAATATCCACTCGCCTTCATTCTCTATAAACCTTCCGGCGACTTATCCCAGCTCGATAGGTCCAGAAAATTGCGTTATCCTTATCCGATATTGTTTATTTTCGTCCGTTCTGTTACCTTATTTTATAGTATAGAAAATCTTTCTGAAAATAAAATACTTTAGTCGCCGAAGGAATATTTAAAGTAAAAGTAATAATTACTGTGGCTTTAGCTAGGGGTAGGGATGAGTAAAGAGTACAATGGTAAACAATGATTTTATTTTGCCCTCTTTACACAAAGCCTTTTTTCAACCTTTAATCTTCTTTTTAGTCTCACGAAACTTTATCACCTCTAAAATTATTAATAGACGTTCAGATTTACAAGTAGTAACATTCTGTTCCAATAGTCTGACTTGTTGCCTATCTATCTTGCGTTTTCACATAACTACGAATAATCTGGAGGTTAGAGCGGAAGCCTTCTCAACAAGAGTGTCAGGTTAAAATTCGGCTTTCCTCCAATAAGTTTTGATAATGTGGAAATGTAACAACAAAGTGGTCTACCCAAATTTGTAGGGTTGCCAATCTCTTAGTGGATGGAAGCTAATGGAAAACTACCTAAGGAAAACGTATAATTTTGGTCTAAAACAGATACAATGTCGTCAAGCATATCATCAATATGTTTCCGTATTAACCAAATATAAACATTTCGAACTAACAGAAGAAGACAGTTTTGATGGAAAGTGGTCGAAAAGATACGTACATAAATAATTACTAATTGGACTAGTGCGATGCAAAAATAGCTCAAGTATTCAAATTATTTTCACAATAAGATGCGATATCGTCAGAGAAATAAGGAAACTTGAGTGAATTATAAGTGTAGTGTAAATCGATGCAAAATATTCTTTGCAAGGAGCAATGAAATCCTTGCCAACCAAGTTGCTCAACAAATAATCGACAAAGTTGTAAAGTTCGTGCGGTGTTTTGGATATTAATGAAGGTCTTGTATTGGTTTATTCATGATAAAACTTCAAACTTCTCAAGTTTATTATTATTTTATTCATAACGAAGACCTTGGTTTTGGACCCCTTGTCGAAAAAATTGCAATTTACTCAGTGTGAATTTCTAAACAAGCCTTATCAGAAGTGTTGCAGTTTAAATAACCAATCATTCCTGTCGTGCCTTGAAAAAAAAGTAATTTGAGTCAAAGTCATCATTAGGGTAACACTGATGTTTTACACTAAAAGGGTTAAAAAGCGCTTTTTAACAGTATTAAACCAGAAATTTGTTTGCAGCAAACTAATTTTTGCAGTACTGTTTTGCACAGCACTTTTACTTTTTTACGTTTTTTTTTACTTTTTTTTAGTAGTATTTTTTGCTATAAAACTATCTGCTATGTAATACATCGCATTTACAAAATTGTTAATTGAGGGATTATTGTGAACAATTTCTATAAAGACAAGCCAAATCAAGTCTTAAACAATTTTCGTGATTATATCCTCAGGTTAAATTACTTAATATACAAGATTACTACAAATTAAGACACAAGACTTTAGAAAGTCGGAAACAACTTTTTTACTGATCGATCATGACTAAAGGGTAACTACGTAAACATTCGTAAATCTAATACGTAAACCTAAACCTAAACCTAACGTAAAATATATAGTGTAGCCAAACTTTTTTCACTAGCCTCTTTAAAACATAAGATTTATTATATAAGTTTATCGGGGAGCGAGCTGGTCTAGTGGTTAGAGCGCGGGACTTCGGTTCCAGAGGTCCCGGGTTCAAATCCCACCAAATAACCAATGGAATTTATCCATGTGATAATGCCACAACCCCTAGGTACACAACTCCTAAAGTAACGTGAAAAACAATTCCGGGCTCGTGCCTAGCGTCCGAAAAATATCACACAAAAAACCAACATCTTATGTTTTGAAACTTTAACCTTTTTACTAAATGTTCATTATGGTAGACGAACTTCGCATTTAGATCCTAGAGAGCACCCAACGTAGATTATTGCTTCATAAATAAAGCAAAACTGTGGAGAAACAAGCCAACAACTGACGATTAATTATTTAGGCTTATATAAATAACACGGAATTCCCCTCATGCCACCACCAAGAGTGCATAAATTGTTTTAGAGCGACCATTTCACTGGATTTACGGCACAAAGGTATGCGACTCGGGACTTTCACCCCTTCAACGAATTTTCCACCGCATTAATGTGCTAAACATTGCAACGTATATCAAAATATTACAGGGAGGGGTGAAATAAAACATAAAAATACCTAACCTCAAGCTATCGTCAACGAAAAAGTGTTTACAGCCATTTCAGATATTTCCATGTATTAAAGTAAAAAACATCTAGCCCAATTTAATAATAATTTAAAAAATATATAAAAATTCGTTGTTTTTTCAATCAACAAAACAAATAACGAAGTGGTAACAGTCAATTCCTTATGATTGGTAATCGCCTAGCTTCAACAGAATAAAATGAATAAGTGCCGGACACTTTTTTCCTTTAAAAAGTTTTTTTTTATTTCTAGAAAAGTAGATTTCAGCGTGATTTACGTCTGAAAAATACATCATCAAGAAACGTTTAAACAGAAAATGGCGACTTTTTACTGGCAGAATTTAAATACTGACCCTCAGAACACTGAAAATCAAACGTATATATCAAAAGAACCTTTGTTTTCAATCGCCATGTTTATAAAGAGGCCGAGCTAAGTGTACGGATACGGCAGTGAGCTATAAACGTTTTATGTCTCCACCAATCACCTAAAATAAAACTGGCCTTAAAGGTCTGCTCAGTTTGATAGGGTCTACCTGTAGGGTTAGTGTTTCTTTTGTTATTCGCCCACTTTTAGGCAATGGATAATTACTGTTTTTCAAAATGTACGCAACAGTTTATTAGCAAAGAAATTAATGTAAACTTATCTAATTAGTTCTAAATTAGAAACAGGTAATGCTAGGTTTGGGTTGGTTTAGTATTAAAAGTTGGGTTAGGGGATAACTCAACTATGGTTGAAACGAGTGACCATTTTTTGATGTTACAACCAAGTTGATTTATCACTAGTTACCTATTGTTACCAAATTTAATTGTCATAGACAATTGAAAATCAGATTGACTTGTTGTGGATGGCATTGTTAAGTTGGGGAACATTGAGCTACGCTCGCTAAGATACTATCTATCTACTTATTAAAACAAGATATATTAAGTGATTGCTATTTGTACTTTTATTGGGCACAGAAATATCTCATGCACATTTTTAAATTGTTTTTTTTTCTCTTAGAAGTAAAAAGTTAATATTGTTATAAGGATTGTTTTACTGTCCATCATAGATCTAACGCACTCACACCAAGGTTAAATATAAAATACTAAGGCACATTTCCAAGATGAAAATACACAAGCAGATTTGTCCCAAAGAATTAAAAGGAAGGATTAATAATTATGTACAACGTACTATAATCATAGAACTTGTGCTATAAATTAATGTCAGTCCACTCATTTTGAGTAAAGAAATTACTCCAGGAAAAATGAAGTTTTTACAGAATAGTTGTGTAAGATAAACAACATTTATAGCGAATTTTCCATATACGGAATAAGCTATTGCCGTAGGTCTTATGGTAAGACCTGGACCCGGGACCGATTTACTTTTTCATTTTGAGGTCCCCAGAGGCCAAAAACACCATCCGTTCAAATTCATATATATAGACAAATATATAGACAAGTTGAAATTCGCTTAGTCTGCAGGTTTGATGCGGCGGGGGTATTTCAATTTTATGATTATATTTTTAAATATCATGTTCAGTGTTCAATTTTCAAATAAGAACTATAGAACCTGCATAATGTACGGTAATGCAAGCAGGAACACCAAAAGCATAACTTTGCTCATGGTGACAATGTTTACAGTGCTGAGCCAATATTATTGAGGTAAGCAGCACTTACAAGTTTGATGTGTCTAAGTGCTAAATCGTGTCGAAATCGGTTTCACCATACAGCGTTACCCATCTCGACAGATTACTTGTTAAGTACTAAAACACCATAACAGTTCCACATTATACTGTATGTTCTGCGACTTGTATGATTTATACTTACGCTACTGTACAGAAAAGCACTTTTTACATTGGTATAGGTTTACTTGACACCATTATTATATTTTTACCTACGACAGTTTTTTTAAAGTAGCCGTTTCAGTTCAGGTCTTGGAATTGAAAAGTTTCACATAAAAGCATTGATACTTACATAACTTTATAATGTAACAGACCAATGAGGTTCAAGGATAGAGAGAAGAAGTAAAATTGTAATGATTCGAACTTCAACTAATCAGCTGTTCAGGTCAAAATGTGCAATTAGTCTTTGGTAAAATGTTTCGTTGCATGACTGTCCAGTGACAATAAACGAAAACATACCCTCTCTTGGAAGTATATGAGTAGGGATTTTTAGTAAAACACTGTCATAGATAAAGTAGTGTACGCGACTAGAGCAAATAGTGTTAACGACACGAGTAGAAAATTTAAGCTACGAGCCTTATTCCGACTCGGTTAGAACAAAACCAATAAAAATAAAAGAGAAACATCATTTAAATGAAAACCAACTAGTCATTAGGGATTTTTCACTTAAATAATACAAATTTATATTATTAGGTCGGTTTTGTACTTTCGTATATATTCACAAACACACAGGAAATTATAAAACACCCGGGTGACAGTGTAAAAAGTGCTTTTCTGTTCAGCAGTGTACGTATAAATTACACAAGTTAGAGATAGTTGGTTGACGCTTCTACATTATCTGTTGGCTTTGTGTTATCAGACAAATGTTCACTTTACAGGCTTCACTCATTTCATCGCTCACTTGTACAACGTGAAATAAAATCAAACAACTTTAACCACTTGTTTTATCAGGACTTGATTTTTTTAATTTTATAATCATTTAAAGTGGTTCTTTTTTAACAACAGAAGTCTTTAATCTTACTTAAACATATATTACCACCTTAAATAGATCCCGAACCAAAGAGTATATGTTTTGACTAAATCGTTGGAATACGTGACGTTTTTCTTTAAGGAACCCTCCATCACCTGTTACAATATATAACCTTTAAATTTCTCATAACTATATAAGAAATTTAAAAGTTATATTGTAACAGGTGATGGATGGTTCCTTAAAGAAAAACGTCACGTATTCCAACGATTTAGTTTTACTAAAAAAGCATAACTAAAATTAATCAACAGCTCCATAAAAATAACCTAATCTAATTAAAGAACTGATTCAGTTTACAAACAAACCAAAGTATAAGATTTAAAAGTGAACTCTATAATCACTTGTCTTCTCATTTTCGTAATAAAAAATCTGCTGTTACCTTTAATTACCTAACTAAATATAGCGAATAGTAGAAAAATCAAATTCGCTTCAGGTTATTAAATGAAAGTGTTATGTACATTGTTTTTGTTTAATTTGTTTAACCGCTGGGTAGTTATAAGGTCAATTTGTTTGATGAAAAAGGTTGGTCTATGATGAAAGGAATAACAGAAATTTAGGTTACATTAGTACAAAACAGATCTTGAAACCGTCCAAAATGTTACTTTTTCCACTAGAAATCAAGCAATATGTTTTGAAAACTTCGCACTGATTCAAAAACTAAAAAGCGTAAAACGTGGTACTCACTATTACAGTGACTATTTTTTATGCGTGTCACATATGCCAATAACACTTTTGATAACAAATATTTTTTATTACTCTAATAGATTTTAACTTTTCATTTACTAAATCATTTCACTTACTACAATCCTTATGTTGTTCTATGATAAATTGGATCTTTAAAATTTAGATATAAAGTTTATACCTTAAATAACGCATACTCGTTCTTGGTAAATCAAATCAAATAAAAATGCAACACATCCATAGATAGATACTTAAATATAGATTTTAACACATAACTAACTTCACATAAGGAAAAAGTAAAACAGTGAAATCAGAATTCAATTTGTTTGTTAAAGGAGCATTTTCGCAAACACAATTCATTGGACCCGCCGGCCACTCGACCACTGCGGACATGTAAACAAAATACTTCAACAATTTGTTTACATTTCTCCAATTAAAACTTTAAAATGCTTTTGCACTTTGTAACTCTTAAATAGAACATTGCATTTAATTTTTTTAAACAATTATTTAAATAAGTGAATAACACTCAGTTTTAAATTGAAATACTTAGAAGTTTATTTATAACACTATTTAACATCCATCCGCTTTAGTCCTTGTGTATTTTTAGTTAAATTAAGTTAAAAAGAGTGTCATGTTTTTAGAGGGAAACCCAACAACCATTTTCTCAAATAAAATATTATTTGAATAATACACACCAACTAATTAGGTTTCGTAGATAATTTTTTCAGATTTGTTTTTAATATCGTTCCTCATAATTAATTATGACTAATAGTCAACCATTGACTATTAAAACTAAAGTCAAAGGTTATGTACCTTAACTATCCTACAAGAAAAGTACTATTATTTTAATTGACAGAGTTTGTAATTTTTACATGATCTTTATAAATGCCAACAAAGACAAAAATTCAAACTTACAAATTTAACACATCATCAATGGAATCATGGGAGACCTCGTTACCTGAAACATTAGGGTACAATTAGAAAACGGGAATTGTATTCTTCAATTTTATATAAATAAATTACTAGGAGAGATTAGTTCTAAGACTATAACATATTTTAGGATTTAAAACTGTAAAGTAATAAATTAGTAATAATCAATGCCTAGTGAAAATTCCAAATATTGAAATCGATTCTGTTGAGTACAATTTGTAGTGACCTAGATCATATATGAAGCATGTTAGTATATTTATTTCAATACATTTTAAAATGAGCAACAATTTGAAAGTAAGAGTTATTCCATAGATTTTTCTACCCCAGATGTAATTAACCTTTCATATTATGAAACATGTTAGCAACATTTTTCTTAAATGCATTTTAAAAAGAGAGTTGCGTTGACGCTACCAATATTAAACGAATTTCATACCCAAAGTTTAATTATACTCTTTCCGTAGGTGTTATTGATTTAATGGTTATACACAAAAAACGATTGACTTTTGTACAGATTTTACAAGCTGTTTCTAAGATAGAACCATTTTGTACTCATAGTCCAGGGACAAGAAACAAGAAACTATAAAACGTAGCTAAGCTTGCTTTACGAGCTAGAGCGAAAGTAATCAACAAAACAATCTCCTACTGGGGATAGTAAAACGTTTGTGTAAAAAAAAACAAAAAAAAATATTATTCGAAAGTAATGTACATGTGTTAAGCCTCAAGTGTTCTTATAATTTACGTATTTTATACCGTGTTATAACAGTTCAAATATTGGAGAATATCCTATAGCTGTGACAGTCATGGAGTGCATGATAAACATTTTTCCAATTTTGAGAAAATATTTGGAAAGTACATTATCATTCCGTTATTTTACTGAATGTTTTCGAACCTAAACAAATTATAATACCTATCCTATTTAATAGAACAAAACAAGGGAATTTTATGTAATATTCCCTAATCTGGAGCAGTTTATTATAATTGGTTATAAAAATTAAAGATTTTAGTTCCAACAATGTTGAGAGGAGCCATGTGTAATTACTAAAAACGTTGCATTTGAATTATTAACTTTGCAGAAAATGAAATAAAACGATTGCTCGCGCAGTGCAAAAAATACAGTTGATATAAACAAAATAGTACGTAACACAGGTTAATAACTAGACGTGATTAAATATTAACTTACTCCAACATAAATCAGTGAATCTACGGAGTCTGGTAAATAGTAGAAACCAAGCCAAGGTTGTAGGATTTCAGTTGTAATTTGCTCAGCTGAAGTTTGTGTAAACTTAATTTGAGTCAGGCACCGTGTTGGTGTTAATACTCCAGCTGAGCTTGGTCAATGTTTACTAAGGCGCCTAGGGTCTGGTCTTGAACTAGGTCAAGTATATAATAACTGTATCTATACGTAAAATATGTCGATTAACTAAGTATATAATAATACCAAATTAAAACTAATACATAAAACCCAATAGAATGATTTGTCTATACATTTTTTTTACATCATTCATTGGTTTAAATGCCTGTTGGTGGAATTTTAAATTATATAAAACCTCAGACGCCTTTGATTTACAAGTATTTAATTCTGGATTTAACATAAATAATCAGTATCAGCAATATGACAGATATACTTCCCATTAGCTTATCACAATTTTTCCCACGGGTAAGCAAAACAGTTGCAATATTTTTTTTATTTAACTGTTACACAAATGGGGGGTCGTACTTTTTTGTAAAGGAATGTACCAAATTCCAAACAAAGTTAGCCGTATTTAATCCTATTTCTAGTATTTCGTGGGAAAATCACGTAGGTTTCATTAATTTCTGTACTGCAATTTTTTACAGCAATGAAGGTTTTACCGGTACCCTTTTGTTTAGGTTTAAATTACTATACCATAGGAAATATAAAATGCCGTCTGAGATACCATGGATTAGTACATACATACCAAATATCAATCAAAATCGGACCACAGTTGTGGTCTCAACATCTGTACACACCTACCACACAAACACATATACATAAATTAGAAACCCCCTTTTTTGGGTTCACGGAGACGTAAAACGGATTAAAAAATGTCCATGAAAACTCGAACTCGAAAATATTTACAAGAAACAATACTTTCTCCATACCATATTCAGGGAGAGGAAGTAACAACTGTAACATAATTTTTTGCTTAATAATTTCTTAAGGCAAATTTCTAAGAATGCCGGAATTTAAATATAACATCTTCGACGGCTTAGATTTACTACAATTTAGTCATAGATTTGATAAAAAGTCAAGTACCGCAGTAATATACATCGATAAATAATACAAACCACATGGCTGGAGGTGATAACAGTAATCAAATAGTACAGACGGTGGTCTCGAACTGGCAATGTTTAACTAATCAGTACAATATGCCACCACGTTTGGTATAAACACTTTCATACACAGTAGTTATGTAGCAACAATATAACTTCTCTACTAACACAAATAGACCAAACCTTAGATATTATTATGACAAATTTAACATGATAAACAAAGCATAGTCCATCCAAGATAGTTCCAGTAACGAATGAAACTTTACAAAAGGCGGCAGAGCTAAGAAATATTTCCGCGAGTAAGATGAAAAATCATCTTCAATTTCCTGATGAATTTCCTCTAATTTCTGCAAATCTGAGAAGATTTCACACTCCGTTCCCCAGGGCCCAGATGCAAACTTTCCTTTGCTTTGTATATCATCTTAAACGATTAAACTTAACGCAATTAATTACGTTCGTCCCTATTGTCTTTAAGTATTAATATAAACAGATAGGCAGTTAAAATTACAAAATGGAGTTTTTTAGATTGTTATAGTTTGCCATCGGTGTATTTTTTTTATCACAACACTTGTTAACAACGATCATATTTGACCTAAATGATTATAAATGTGTAATAATCATATTTTTCAAAGAATTGCCAAGGGGAGAAATTAATAACGATCAATCGGATCTAGTTGTAATCCAATAAAACGATTTATTGAAGCTCCAGGCTGCTCTCAACTGCGCCGTAATCTAGCTTCTTTCCTTATCACAGAACTCTGATTGAAATTCTTAAATATAAATTTCCAACTACACATTTCATCATTATTACCCAACTGACATTATGACCAAATTATTGACTGATTACTGATTCAGGAAAATCACAGTTATTATTGAGCACTTCTTTGAATGGAGGGATTATCGAATATCAAATATCATCAAATTACGTAATATCGTATGAGGTGTAAGTGGCTGTAATAAAACTTTGTGCAATTTAATTTAGTAATATTCTGTCAATTTTTTCCCAATATGACTAGAAATATCAACACAAAATTAAAAGATAAACAATTCTGCAGAATCTTATTAGCTCTTCTTTTACCACCGAACCCCGAAGGAAAATCGCATAAAATGTTACCGATGGTGGATTAAGTTATTAAAAACCTTTTTGCAGTCATTTACTTAACATACCTTCTCCACCATTTCAGGGTCTGGAATAACTACAGAAGCAGGGTAGTTCAGGAAACACAATACTGTAACTGAAACAGCAAAAATGTTCACAGCAGCCATTTTCCGAGGACACGGTCACAGACCCCAAAGTGAAATTTATGTTTAAATCTGTAATGAAAATTGTCCTCAAATACAGTATTGTTTTAAACGGAAAACCCATCGCATTACTACATATAAAATCACTTCATTACATTCGCTTATTAACAAAACTACGTAATTTATATAGTTTAAAACACTGATTATTTTATAATGACCTCCGTAATAATTGCGTTACTCAAGTTGATGAAATAGCTGCAAGGCCGTATAGTGTTATCTCGTTGATATGTTGTAGGCAGCCTAGACTGACAGCTTTACATCAAAGTGACATTTTATGGCTAACCATAAACACCCCGTAGCTACTTCCATGTAGCTATAATATATTTCTACCCTATCACGCCACATCTGCAAACGTCACCAATAGTATTTTAGTCATAGTATGTAGACAAATGTGCATTTATTACATAGGATTTTGTTACTATATGAATTTCATTAAAGTACCTATTTCACTTTCAAAGAACTTATTTCACTAAAATTGATGTTGCAATTATCAATGTGGTCAAAATTCCCATTAGTCAGTTTAGATGATAAACTACGTTTAGACCTTGCTTGGGGTTCGTATTGATTAATGGTTTGACATTTAAGAAAAATGTCCTACTTTGAGGTAAGAGAAAAATTTAATACCGAGTAAACCCAAAGTATTTGAAATAAAATAAGATGAACGAGACTACCAAAACGGAATAGCAACTTCAGTGTGTGAAAAAGTTAAAAGACCTTCTCCCTATTAACAAAATATACGTTTTTCAATTGAATAAAGTGACATTTCACGATTTCAGAGGAAACTACGTCTATTATTTTTTTATGGTTAACTTGACATTCACAAATAATCATAATGGGAAACAACGGCAGTGCACACATTCCTAAAATCGGCAGACGAGCAATTCATCAGATCAATCAGATGAAGCTAAGAAAAGTATACTTATTTCTTCAACGTAAAAAAAAAAAAACTCCAACATGAAACACTGGAAACAGGTAACCTGTATGGATACTAGCCTCGTGTAAACGTCAACCAGGACTCAATCCTTCCTAAAATCAACCCTCCTTCACACCTAAAATCAAATAATTATCCAAATTCAATAACTGAAAGCCATGTAAAGAGTTGACACGATGCAGGGCTGACCTTGACCTGTACCAAAAGCCCCAAACTATACTCTTCTGACTCTCCTATACCATGAAATATTTATAACTTTCAAACAACTTATTTCACTAAAAGCTATGCAATTATCAATGCAGTTAAAATCCCCATCAGTCAGTTTAGTGAGCAAATAAAGTCGACAGTTAGTTCCGATGGTTAACAGCCTCAAGAAACGAACGCGTCAGACGTTTAGGACCACTAAACTGGGACTTTATTGCGACGGTTAAATAAAACATTATCGCTGTAGACTTGATCGCTTACTGAAGAAAATATTCTTAACATAGCGTTGGTGTGTCGGAAGTTCAATTGGCAACCACTTTTATATGGAAATGAAATTCATACTAGACTACTCTTTAAAGTAATGCAACAAAATTAGCATTGGGACAGCATGTTATCCGCACAACAGTTTATCCATGGTCAAACGTTGTGCATGTCATGTAGACAATTATGAGTTCTGTTTGTTTCATGGTACTGTCCGACGAATCTCTACTACAAGAGAGTAGGGTTAAACTATTTCCGTGATATACTTGGAAAATTAAACCAATACAAATCTCGTACACTTGATTAATAATGTATTTAATATACATATAACAGTTGGTATTTTTATTCAGCATACGGTACTAGTTGTTATCCACATACAATTTTGTATAAATGTGGCAATATGGCGTATTTCAAATCAAAAAAATACCAAGCAAAATCAAAGTTCAAGACAACATTTCCTGGAACGCAAATTACAACCATTGATAACGCTCTTAAAGGACTTTGTAAAAGTACTTAGGTGTTTTTGTAAAAGTCAAATTAGAAATATTTTTAGAGTTTATAAATTTGTATAGCCTCTGTAACAACTTGCACTGTATTGGTTGTGGCAACTTATGTTAAGCCAGAAAAATTTTTGAGTTCAACAGGTTGACCAAAATGATTGGGGTAGGATATATAGAAAAAAGAAGTATGAACAAAATTACCTAATTTTAAACCTGCAAATGATAAAAATTAAGAGAGTATCTCTCGGAAAATCCTGAAGGTCCCCAGGCATCTTATTTGCTTAAAAACGACTGTTAACTAAGTGGTATAACAAATTACTTGTTACACAAAATGACTGATGAAAAAAAATTTATGAATCCTTACTTGAAACTATAAATTCGTGTCTCTAACTGAGTACAAAATACTTTAAAAAATACGTTACAATATCCATTTTAAATTTCATTACTATCATAGTTGACTGGAGCATAAAATATGTAAAAGTATAGAAAAACGTTTTGCATTGTCAAAAGGTAGGTGAACACGAAATAATACGGCAATCGACCGCCGTCTCGGTCGGTAGTCCAATTTAATTTTAACATACTAATTTGTAATTAGTTATCCTATAAAATTTCATGGTTGAAAAGTTTGAGGAGAAGAAGGAGAACTAAGTTTTATAGCAACACTATGTTTCAATCGAAATAAGTTATTTTTTTAATTGGCTTCAACTTTACAACTGGAACGTTATGTCTACTTAACGGTAGTACATACGTAGTCACATGTAACGTGCGTAGACAGTCTAATGAAAACTATAGATATCTACTGTACCTTCGTAGGCTAAAACAAACAAATGTATTATAATATTTAGGCAAGACCTAAGCAATTACTAAAACACAATTAATACCCAAGAACCTGGCTAAGGTGAAGATATTCTCGCCGTTACATTCATTATCAGTTTCTGCAACATTCGGAGAGGATTTCTTGGTGTAAACAAGAGCCCAGGTGCGAAACTCGAGTTTGCTTTCTACATTATCTCTACTGCTTAAACATTTGCTCTCCGCTCGCCAAACAATACTTAGCATACTCGACAAACTTACTTGGTGGCCGTTTATTGCTGGAATCAGTATTAACTGTTCCATTCTTAATTATTGTTGTTGTTATCGTAGCAAATGGATTTTTGTAAGGAAATTTTTATAAAACTGAGACAGGTCAGGATTGATATGCTTTGTTTTCTATGTCGCATGATTTAGCCTCTGTACCATACTAAGGTATTATCATATTGGTCTAGTGGTAGAGCTCGTAGGTTCGGAGCCTGAGGTCCCGGGTTCAAATCCCGCCAATCACTAATGGATTTTATTCATGTGATAATGTCACGATACTCTAGTACTAGCCTGTTGTGTAAAACAGTTCCACGCTTGACCCGAGCGTCCTAGGATTTGAAGATGGGACATAAAAATTAACGTTTTAGTAAGATTTGATCTCAAGTCCCTCGGACAGTCAACCCACAACACTTTCCCCTCATACGAGTGTTTATAATTTTAAGCACATATAGTAACATATTTGTTTATAATTCTTGTGGAAAAATTTGTTATGTTTCAAAAAAGAACTTTAAAGGTAAAATTAGAATCTTTTGTTAGAAAAAATGTATGCAAGTTTAAATTGTAGTTGTTGAGAATCAAGAACATACGCGTTGTATAAGTTTTAGATGATAACTTATTAAATGGACGCACCAAAAAGACTAGTTTGAAATATTTTGTCCAAGAAAACATAGTTCAAAGTTTAGTAAAATGATTACTCAAGCGTTTCGCACAAAAATTACTTTTTTACGTTAAAATAAGTTATCTACAAAAAATTCCATATCGTAATCATTCTATTATTTTACGTATCCAAACATTTGAGTAACATTTTTTTACAAACGTAACAGTTGATAGACCCAGACATTGTGTAATAATAGTACGTTAAAGCATAAAGGACCATAGTCAGTTTGGCAAGCTCAAGGGTAGCATTCCAATT
Source organism: Macrosteles quadrilineatus (assembly GCF_028750875.1). Taxonomy (NCBI): domain Eukaryota; kingdom Metazoa; phylum Arthropoda; class Insecta; order Hemiptera; family Cicadellidae; genus Macrosteles; species Macrosteles quadrilineatus. The sequence goes on from NW_026542602.1 coordinate 9,413,479, forward strand.
GTGGCAGAAGACTTTGTTCAATCTAAACGTCCCTAGTACTATCTCTTTACAAAGGTAGGTTAAAAGTTAGTTAAAATTAGTATATACCAATGAGTATAAATAAGTTACTAACCTGTTTCAAAGCGAAATTATCTTTAGTGCTTTAGATAAGTGTAATGTGACATAGATTCTTAAGTAATTTTTGTATTTGTCTTTATCAAAAGGAGACCACATTTAAATATTTTAGTCAAAACATAATAAACTCAATAATTCGTTGACAAAATATCGATGGAGTATTAGTGTAATCGTTGCTATTACCCTTTTCCCAAGAACTCGTTATGAAGCATTAGACTAAAAACGATCCAGTGAATCAGATTATAATCCCAAAAACATCGTTTAATACGTAAAAAATTCAAAATAGCGTCAAATTAATTTCACATCAACAAGCATTGAACTGTGAGAAATAAAATAGCCCTTACTGATATTAATCGTACGTAAATTCCTGTTTCCCTACAAGCTATTTTAAATCATCTTATTATTTTTTAATTACACCTTTTAACTGTTCATGAGGAAATCTTTTGAAATTTGCTCTCAAATGCTTCAAGGAGAAAATAAAAGACGGTGCTTTCGTTCCAAGAGTTTTCAGGCAATTACTTAAGATTCAAGAGTAATTAGGCTTAAAAACACGGCAATTATCTAAATTTCAGAGAAAAGAAACCTCGGCCAATGTTTATTTAGTATTATCTTAGAAATTCTTTGCCAACCATGTAACGTTCTACTAACAAATTTATTTTAAATTCCGTAATTAACATATATTTTCTTTAGTTAACTTGCAGTTACTATTCAATAACGTGTTCTATATTTAATCTGATGAAATATTTAGTCGTTTCACAAATTCCAGATGATCTTCTTGTATTAATAACGAGTCAATTAATGTAGGCTATGAGTCGAACTCGCATGGAGGAAGGAGTTTACTACAATCACAAATTTCTTTGTATACGTTGTGTACGAGAATGTCACGACTAAATAATTATTACAGGTTTCGATTACTATTAGTCGAGTTTAAATATTGATAAAATTGGGGTTTTAATTAATTCCAAAATGTTAAGATTAGGCCTAAAATTAAAGAAGCAAGCAAAAGAAAAAAAATCATAAAAATCCTGCCGTCATACCAATCCTGCTCACTCAGTGATTAATCGAATGTTTTTTTAATCCTGGGAACCATTAAAAGTAAAATTTGAACAGTCCCTTACCCAACCCTTACAATGAAAAATAAGACGATAGTTAGGCATACTTCCCGATTGAGGATTGTGTGATATTAGTTTTTGAATACACGACAATAAATCAATAACGAAGTAAATAAGGTAGATGATAACAACTATATTTATTTTCTATAAATGTAACCGTAGTGGACGTCTAAACAATATATACCACGAGACTTTCTAGTTTGGCTCAAGTTAAATTATGAACTTTCATTGATCGTAACGAAAGATATTGAAGGATATAAAACGAGCAATATAAGCGGGGATAATGAATAATGGGGAATAAAAAGGGAAGCAAATTTGGAAGATAACGTCGTCATAAGAAGCGATGCGTCAGGGTTGAGGAAATTAAAGCTTGGATTTTACTGTTACCAGATAAATAAAGAGCTTTGTCACTGCTATAAACCGTTCCCGCGATAACAGACAAACATTTCCCGCCAATACAAACTGAGCGACTCGGTATTTAAATTATTTCTTTTAGAAAACCAAGTTCCTAAACCATTTAACAATCGAAATTAGTTTAAACTCTTAGCGGATGATTTTTCAATGCTAGCATGGATAACCAATACAATTTTAGAGTACACAAATTAATTAAGTTTTAGGTTGGTTCCAAGTATTAACTAAATAAAGTGCTTGGTCAAATATTTCATTATACATTCTTTAAAATGATCCTCCCCGTTTTCAACGGCGATAGGTTTCGTGGCTTAAATCTCATTACTAGGCAGATTAAAATGTTATTTCACTCAAATTAAAGTCGTCGGTAAAAAAAAAAATTAAAAATAAATAAAAAAAACTAACATAAAACGAACACACGGAAGGGCATTGTACGAATATTTACAACCGGAAAGTACAGGTTACTATGACTAATTCAACAAATAATCCTGGGCCCCTAAGCATAATAAATTCTTTAAGAACTCTACTACTTGTTGTACGATATACAGTACATTCTGAATTACAATTTTAAAATATCGTGGATAAAATACAAATCATTGATGTTTAAAATAAAGGTTTGGAATTGGTAATTCTGCACTTGACTTAGGGCAATATAAGATACCGAACTCTAACTAAAACGACACGATTCTACAATTAGTTGAACCTAGAATAGTAAGGAATTGTCATTTCCATTACAAAACTAAATTTTAATCATTTGTCCAACAGAATGTAGGAAGGTTCAATAAATCGGCCAGTTCTATTAGGCAGCGACGCACACTTATACATTATACTGCACTGGTGTGTACAATGGAGAGTATACGAGTAGAAAGCGTTATAATGACCTGTCTCTTTAACTGACAGAATATAAGTTGCTTCTTTAGCCTAATACATTCATAAAGATCGCAATGATCTGCGACAGCTGATTCCAGTCTCAAACCACAGATAAGGTAAGTAATTACTTATCCTTGAACTATCAAAATCGACTGACTTCTATAATTTATAAATCTACAAGACCTGGCGAGTACTATAAACACTCTGATACCCTGCTATATTTGTCACCAAACAGTATCATACTTAAAACACGCTAAAAGTTATTTTTTCATACCAAAAGAAGTCAAATGTTTCTTGTAGGTTTTAAATTAAATATTTTTATTGAAAATTAAGAATTTAATTCATTCTATAATTTATTCTAGCCAAATAATTCCTAAACAAAATAAAGGGTGGTATTTTCCCAGTGAAAAAATGACGTGGGAAAATTATGAGGTGGTTAGAACTATTAAAGTTATATGAGTAGTCACCTTTCTGATACCAAGCTTTGTTTCTCGACCAATTGCATCCTAGTCTATGTTGAATCTTTCTCTTAGGTTCTATAGTAAACACGTCTGTGCTCAACTTTACCCTAGCCAAGTTAGGTATGTAATATAAACGGACATTTCTAAACACCATCGAGGACATTATTTAAAAGAAAACACCTAAAACCTTGACGATTTACCCATACAACTTAGGAACACACGAAACCCACACATATGACGTCTTGTTTAAACCAAACATTTCCGCTCTTGCGTAACTCAGCAGTAAACTTAGCTTAGCCGAGATATTGCGCAATTAGAAATAATAACTCGAGTAACACGGGGTTAGGGTAACTTGAGTGGCCAAGTTTTCTCAATATGTATGCAAATGCATTCGGAGTACATAAAAGGCATTATTACGGCGAGGTCGTATTTCTGTCAAGAGGGGGAGGACAATGAAGGTTTCATTTTGTCGGTAATTGCTCATAAAGCTTTTCCATTTAAACCAATTGCCTGAAGGTTTCAGAGCTTTCGTAGAGGGTGCATGTCCGGGACAGACGAGGTTTGATGTAAAAGGGGGGTAAATATAAGGGGGGGGGGTTAGTTTGGAGAGGGGTGTGTAGTGAAAGTGCTATTGCATATCGCACATATGTAAAATGTGATAAATGTGTGCTTGAGTAGTGTAGATTATTCTTTAACCAATTAATTGAGCTACTTTAACACACAATGATGAATACAATGATGAGTAGTGTATATTGTAATAATGTATTATGAATTTTCAAATAAAAATGTAATATTAAAAAAAAACTGTTGTGAATTGAAAAACTATTAATACTGTGTCGACGCAATCCCAACAATTTGAAACCAACAGGGAAAATTGTAAGCCCTAATTTAAAAAAAATAATATTATAGGATGATAAAAAACTATGCATACCCTACTGAATCTAGGCCTGACAAATGGTGTGTAACTAAGATGAATATTAAAATCCTTAGTAAACGTAAGCCATAGTTAGTACTGTTTCAATTTTAAGGCACGATAAATGCGTCTGTTCAATACAAAAGAAACAATCCGTCGTAAAATATTTACGGGGTACAGTATAACCTGGAACGCAGTGAGAAAGTCACTGCGTTAATCATATATTTCCTGCTGAGTTGAAATTGCATCAATAAAAACTGGTATATACAGACATTAGTATAGTTCTAATAATGTCCGTTTTCTTCTTGTTACAGATAAAGAATGTCACAAAAAATTAAATTTAATCGTATTACCTTAATCTGCATTAGAATAGACTTTGACATTAATAGTTGCAAATAAATTAAAAGTTATAAAAGCGAAAAGCTTAAAATTACATAAAACTATGACAAGACAAGGTAGAAAGGTGGGCTCTGTTTAAATATGAGAAGCTTCCTTTTTAAAACTACCAAGGGCTTGTTTCCTAAGGATTTCTTGGTAAAAAATCTTGGATCACCAACAAGTATATACTCTATGTATAAGTATATACTTAAATCATTCACGTTATCAGAATAAATTAACAATTGGCAGTACGTACAAAATCAATCCACACAAAAATGCCAAAATATCGACCAAAAACCCAAAGTTTTAAGCACCCTTGCAATTAAAAACTCCCAAATTAATTAATCCAACTTCAACAATTGAATTAAAACAATAAAATCCCAATCGTGCGAAATTTGTTTACCAAATGAAGAACAACAAAGGCTTAATTTTTTGCCGGTAATTGCTCACGAAGCTCTTCTGAAAACACAATAGCCTGAGGTTCAAAACTGCCCTTATGGGGCGTGAAAGGGGTTGGGGGGGGGGGAAGAGTTAGGGGAAGTCCTGGAACAGCGCCAGGGGCAGCTGTAGGGAAAGGTGGAATGTAACAAAAATATCCCAGGAATATAACACTGTTTAAATAGATCAGTTTACACGCACATTAGAGGTACATAACGTTTTTGCGATGTTTACATGCTTCAACTAACTTGTTCGCATTAGTTTGTGAGTAATGTAATAGGCCCTATCTGTTATGTGATAGAGACTTTGACATAGTTTTTGTTTATTGTAATAATTACTGTAAATATACCATCGTGGTAGATGGCATTCTGTCGCCATGGCTAAGATGTGAACTAAAGTTTTAGGATAACATAGAACTTGCTTTGTGCAGACTGTGTACTGGTATAAGGCGACTTTTCTCGGACACATTGGCAACAGTAACCAATCCAAAAAGAACAATTTATTAACTTATTGCACCTTTTACACCCCATAAACCAAAATGGTATCAAAAAGGTTGTCCATAAAACATTTCAGGGACTTGGGCTATTAAACCTCATACTAAAAGCCCAGTGATGCTTTCCTTAGTGGATTCCGTTAAAAATTTTAATACAATTAAGTGGCGGTTATTTCATATAGTTTTTTAATCACACTTAGAAATAATTTTGATGGAAACGTTTCCAAAAAAAATGTTTAGTGTGTCTATAGGGGAATCATTTGTTTATCAAACGACAACTAACTAAAACAATAACAATATTTCAGGGCAACACTCAATCCACGAAGTATAATTTAATGCACTTATCATCATAAATTAGGGGGAGGGGGAATTTAAAACTACCGTTGAACAAAAACTCCTATTTATCACGATTTAAAAAATATTAAAACTCTGGCATTTGTTTAGGTTGAATTGTACGAGTTAAGTAACTTTAGGATAAACAAAAAACAGCAAAAACACTATATTAACTGTCTTAAAGGGACAAATTCAATTACAACAAATTAAATAGAGTATTTAAAAACACAACAAAATCAACTATAGCATCTAAATCTAAAGCTTTATCATTCTAAGAGGGAATAAATAATTCACAAGGGAATACAAATTAAACATTACCTTTACTAAAATATTACAACGATATTACCTCCGGTTGAAGACTAATTCTAAAACAATTTGTAAACGCTTTGCGAGAAAGCCCGACCGATGAGTAATATCCATTCTTATCTGGTTTTAGAGTCGTCGTAAAGTTTAAACAGTTTTAAACTCGCAACACTCCGAGGCAACTCATTTGTGTTTTGATGAGAAATTGCAAACTTTTGACGCGAACGCTACATATCATCTCTTGAAGATAATCCGGTTGTAAACTAAGTTACGAGTCTCTGATCTTGTATCAACTTCGGCGAGCGAAATTATTTAATTTATTTACATAGCATAAAGGATCATTATGCGGCAAACATGAATGGCAATCCTGTCTTGAGCACTGAGTGAGTTTAGGTGATAGTAACTGGACTGATTACTCTAAAGGTAAAGGTGACAACATGGTTTCGGTTTAGGAATTTAAATTTTATTCACACTTTACTTCGATTCAGAAAAAAAACTAGTTTTAGGTCTTCCTAAAAATAAACACGTCCACTAATTCGAACGAAACCATTCTTTTGGAAATAAACAAAATATAAAAAAATGCTCAGGAAAGGAATAACAAACAGGGATTACGGTGCATCATGGGAAAATATTTCATAGACTTCTTGTAAATAGTGGATATACAATTAGCTCAGGATTCTTATCATTAAATAGCTTGTATTACTAACAATTTAATCCAAACATGCCTACTTTTTAAGATAAATCAGGTTAAAAAATCTAATTTTGGTCATGATCTACTCTTTGCAAAACCAACTAAAAAAACATATTAATATTTACCGATCAAAATATCGAAATAAACAAATACATTAAGCTCGACGATTTCATAACTAATAAGGATTACAGTGAATGTCATAATATTCTATAAAACCAACCTTCAGTTAAACTCTGGGTGATTTATAGAAAGCGCAGTGAAGCTATAAACACGGCAAGAAGCAATCAATATTGTTAACGAATTGGGGAAGTGGTCATAAAACAGGATCGGTTTACGACCCGATTGCAATAAACAGTGAGTCATAAAATTACCTTTGATTAGAGTTCTTTTGGTGAATAATGCCAAAATTTACCTATTCGAAAGGCGCACATATATGGTTAAAATATCGATTGTAAACACCTCTGTAGAATAGGGGTGCCACTTTTTGAATAGGCCTACCACTTTATAAACTCCATGAATCTTGAACAGTTGTCCTTTTTACGTGATCGAAAATAACAAACGATGTTTAAAAGTCAATTAACTATACTTATATGCAACCTTACTAAAATCCTAACATACGAGACATCTTATAGAATGAAGAATAAGCCCGTAATAATTTAAAATATTTTCATAATTTTGCAAAACAAAGAAGCTTGGCACAAGTAAAAAGATAGTATTTCTTTGTGTACCTTATGTAGAAGGTTTTTAAGCGTTCTTTTGTAACTTGTAAAGTTAAAATGCCAATCTTTCTCAGAGGTAGTAAGGCAATCTATTATAAATCATAATATTCAGTAGTATTTTTACACCAACATAAGCAATACAAAACTATTCTAAAAATGTACGACAGAAAACTCAAACTCAACTAAAATTTGGATAACCAAACAAGAGTGCTAACCTTTGCGATGGCAAATCAAGGGATAATATCACCAAAACATCCATTAGGGCATAACTTATAGGTTCAGAGATACCAGAAAGCACGAATATAAGAAAGCTTCCTGCTTTCTGAGTAGGTTAAAACCTACTTTTCTCAATTATGTTCTAAGTAGGTTAAATAAGTTAAAATTAAAGAAATCTACTCTGGTGGTAGTAACGAAAAAGCAACGAAAGAGTTGCTAATGAGCCAGTATCAGTATTCAGTTGCTGATTCTAATCTCAATCAGCATCTGTTGTGGATCAATCAGCTGTCTGACGATGGAAGTCTTTATCACTGACAAATTGGTAGAACTGATCAAAATGTTCCTTGTGAAAATATTGTTATTTCCTTATAACACTACATTTCTTCCGCCTTGTATTCCACCAATCTTCTTTTGAGTTAAAATATAGGCTATTGTTACTATTATTACTGTGATAAACAATTACAAATTTTATATTATGTTATTCAGCGATTCGTTCTCTTAGTAAACCCTATAAAAATGAGCAGATGAATTGTTTAAAATAGGTGAATAAATGTAGGCGAATAAAGAAATAATTTGTTATGTTTATTTCAGGAACGCATTCAACAATGTAGAACACTTGGGAGATGAAAAGAGATTGTAAACGTGTTTGGTGAATTGTCTGTCTCATTAAATCGGCCTGTGTTTGCATAGTACTTTAAAATGTATTCTGTTAATACAAGTTTAAAATTACATTATAAGTGCTACTGATTAAAATGTTACTTGTGGAGAGAATATTTATCTGTGTAATTAGTGATTCACTCCCGATACACATTATATTTTTCCTACGGTAACTATAAAGCATATAAATTATTAGTATTTTAAACACTAAACAACGCGTTATGGGTTAGGTTAAATCCAATCGCTGGACGAAATTACATCTCAAGTACGTTTCTGAGTTAAAATAGTTCATATTTAGGTACACAATCGACATCAATCGTATTACCAACAGACATATAAACAATGAATGAGTTAGACATATTTACCTCTGTTGGTAAACGTGTAAAAACGTATATAAAATGCACATTGTGAAAACCAATTTTAAAATGGCTTTCTTAAATACGATGTGAAAATACGGTTATAAAACTGAAGATAAAATGTCAGTTAACAAATATTACCTCTTAAAATGAAGTGAAGATTATTAAAACTTAAAGCAAGACGTTTTTTTTATATTAAGCGTGGCGAGCTCTTGAAAACCCCTTAAAACACCACATCTCTACTAACAAACTGTTAATTGAAAGCACGTTTAACACGTATCATGAGTAAAAATGTGCAATTTTAACAAGACCCAGGTCACGCAAAAGGAAGTTTGATTATTGAGTTCTATTCGTCAACTCTTTCATTTTGACATCGAAAAATGTATTTCCGTCGCCTGCTTTCGCTCCCAATGTCACTTTCGGAATTCCAATTTCCTCGCTTTACGCGTCGGCTGAATAGCAACTTGGTGTGTAAATTTTCAAAATTAAACAAAGTCTTGTAATTTTAATTTTGTTTTTTACAGTAGAAAAGGTAAGTGTTACAATAAGTTATCAACGCAAATGCGGTATGTATGTATTCGTGTTTGTCAGTTTATTGCTTTCGTAACCATTAGTTGTACAATATTTGATTCAGGATAGTGAAATTTGTATTAAATAATTGCAAAATTATCTTGGAGCGTTGTTACGTTCCAGTAGGAAATATAAGGCCTTGGTAATAAACAGTAAAAATATACCCAAGGTCAAAAATGTTCGAAAAAACTCATAATAACAAAAGTATTTAACCGTATTTTCACCGTCTTTTCAATCCGGAAACGTTAGATGGCAAATATTTACTGAAATGCAAATAAGAAGAGGGGAGAAAATCTCTTAATTACTCGTCCAGGTTGGTGGAGTTATTAAAATGTTAATGTTATAACATTAACACCATCCATCATTGAAAAAAAAATTAACGGAGGAGTAAATTCTAATAAGAGACTACCCTAAGGGTTGTACCTTGTTATGTAAGGTCACAGTAATGATAAAAAAATTACGTATAATTAACAGTTAAAATAATCTTTTATCTTATAACTCTATTTAGTTGCTATTCGAATGCTATGCTCACAACTCATTAGAAATATTATCAATTTTTTACATTTCAAGTGAAATCCAAACATTTTCTATGTTTGATCAAATTAAACCTTATTTTCAAGCACGATAATTTTATTGATAGCATTTATAAACACTTAAAAGGTAAAAACAAAAGTTTAAATGAGAAAATACATTTTTTGAATAAATCAGAAACACAAGCCATTGTGAAATCCTATGAATCAAAACCATTCCGTTTTGTCTAATGGTCTAGACCATGTGCATTATCTTCGCCATAAAAATGTACATCTAATGTCCTTGACTCCTGGCGATTCTTGCCTTATACATGAAAACTAATACTTTAGCACCAGATAAAAGAAATATTGAAATCCGTTCCTTTTGTTGTAATTATAGTAAAAACAATCAATTGGCAACAACATTTCACCTCTATCAAAAAGACCAACCTTTTTTTTAAGTAAGACTGAGCAATTTAGAAACAACTCAAAGTTTCTCACTGATAAAATTTAGAGAAGATACAAGAAGCTCTGTAACACTGCAGGATAGTAATCCAACACTTGACAAGACGATGAAAGGCGATACGTTTGTTGCGTTTCAATACTCAAACTACTTGTTTCACACAACTGAACTACAGCCGAGGAGGTATGCAATAGGCAAGTGCATCTTATAACATTTAAGATAAAGTTTACTACCTATGGCACGTAGAAAAAAATTCTAGGGAGTAAAGTCATAGTTAGATCGCCAACTTTTAAATGCTTTGAAAAAGTAAGGAATTTCGGAAAAAATATTTTTAGGGGAAGAGGGAGTGGAATTAGTGAGATGTAGTCTACCTACATCAATAATGAGATTTTGATATTTTACTAGTATATGCAGTTATTGACTAAGTGATGCAAGCAAACTTTGTATCCTATGGTGAAATATCAAGGCCGTTTTGATGTTTTTCAAGTACTGTACGGTTAACGATTGACTGTATCGATGCTGAATAAATGTTTTTGTCTTATTGTCCTAAAATATTTAATTTTTTGCCATAACTAAAAGAACAATATGCGAGCTCTTATTAATTCAATGCCTTATTTTGTTGAATTAGTTAATATAATTTCAATTTAGTAATACCAAAGCATATAAAATTGACATCGAAAGTTCAATTTTGGGAATGAGAATTACCTACGCGAAACAAAATATACTTTAAAAATATACTCTAGAGTGGGAATAGATCATTCCCGCTCGGTAAATCAGCTGATTTCACAGTTGGCGTTTCTACACCAATCACAGCCGCGGATCCGGTACGTTAACAACCAGTAAGAAATGGCATAACCTTCAAAAAAAGCAAACATTACCTGAACGTTATTTTATATGGAACTAAACAGTTCTACTGTGTGTTATAATTAGTTGATTATGGTGGTAGGAAAAATCTTCTGTGTATTACGAGCACAAGCAGCCATTGCCGCTCTCGAAATGTATGGCCGTCATACATAAGTAAGTAAGTTGGTAAGTGGCATTGATTTCGAGCGGAAATGACGTTCTTTGCGCTCTTTAATACACAAATATCTTTTTTCCATGCACCTTCCGATATATCGCAATAAATATCCAAGCAAATCTGAACTCAAAATATTATTCAATAACAATAAACGCAACAAAACACACCCAAATCAAATTACCATAATATTATTTCAATTTTAAATACAAACCCCTCACAAATACCAATAAACCATTGGATAAAATATGACGGTACAGTGTTAGAAGGGATGAAATTGAACTGTAACGTTTGTACACGAAATGTTGATCAAGTGAATGTATAGGGAGGAGTAATTGAATGTAGCACTCCGGAATTAATCACCTGGATGATATATCCGATGATAAGTCCTTGTCAATTACCTAGCTTGTTGGATATATTCTGCAACGTGTGGGTTACATACATCAGCTGATAACATTGCCAAATGTTACTGGATTTATGAGAAATAGCTTAGATATTTGTGAGCGTACATACCCACCTTAGAATTTTAGTCTATTATTTTATTTTAGACCATATACACATATGGGGTCCAAAACAAAATAATAATCTACGATTATTTTAATTTCATAAATTTATGGAGATGAAAAAATACAGTTCTATAAGATCGATAAGTTCGATAAGAGATTGGTTTTAATACTCTTAATACACGACAAGTTATTATGTTGTGATGTAACCATATGAGACTGAATAACTACTTGTGCAATTTTACATTCTGTAATTTAAACACGAGTTTAAAAATCAGCAATACCCAAGACTACCCCGTGAGGTCCATGGTATCCAAAGGTTGTGTAAAAATTTAATTTAGTATCTAAAAGGTATTATGTTAAGATATAGCTAGATTATTGTTATATCGGTTCTTAAAAGTAAAAATCGCCACAAATAAAATATAATGACTACATATTCGAACTTTTTATAAAAATTTAAATCTGTCAACAAACAATAGTTAAAAAAACTTTCACTTCTTACAAAAATATCTAATACTGCAACATACAATATGCAGAATAGTTGAACTTAAATTATGTGACTCAAAAAACATAAGATGCAAACTAGAGCAGCATAAAGCAGAAGAAAGCAGCATTAAGCAGCGGTTAAAAAGCACATAGTACGCAAGATCAACTAACTTACATTTTACTAAAAGCGTATCATTAATTTCAAAAATATAAAAAAATATCAAACGATTCAAAATTAAGTAATTTAACAGCTAATAACATGAAAGGGTAGCTTAAAACAAAATACACATGTACAAGTGGCATAATCAGTGTAATCCCTATGCATATAATTTACTATTACAAGGGTTTAATGCGATTAAAAGCTAAAAACACATCGCCATTCCCTCCTTTCCCCACAGCAACGAAATGCCCCTTCTGCGTGCCCCAGCATAAAACAAACTGCCTACAGACGCATTAAAAAATTACCAAACAAAACGTAATCCCTGAGATGATTTTGTAGCAATTTTCGTAAGTAAAATAACACGAGGATTCAAAAAATATTTACACAATTTACATTAATAACGGAATCTCACGCAATGCAACATTCCAAAAATTATTCACAAAGCAAAGCTTGGTCCTCTTGATAATATAGATGCGATAATAATACACGACGACGATAAACAGTGAATATTAATAAATGAAAAAAAACTAAGAAACTATATGATATAATACGAAGAAAAGACTACCCACAACTAATTAAACACATGCAATATACAAAGCTGAAAATTATTCACATAGCAAAGCTTGGTCCTATGAGGATGCAGACAACAATAAGGCGTGCAAACAATCAACAGTGAATATTAATTAAAAAAAAATACAAACACAAGAAAATATATTTTATAAAACGAAAAAAATCTACACACAAGTATTTTAAACACATGAAATGTACAAAACTATAAAATATATTCACAAAGCAAAGCTTGGTCCCTTAAATACGATAATACGCGTTAACGATGTGCAACTTAACAGTGGCCGCGAAGTACTAACTACGGTGCCGAGCTTTCTGAATACAAAGTCCCCGGAGTTAAGTTGTATTTGCGTTCAAAGCACGTCCTCTGTATTAATATTGACTGAACTTTGTCGTCGAGTTGTCCCTTGGTTAAGACTTAATAATTCGAACACGTTGTACAGTGTAGTAACTGGGGTTGAATAGAGGTGTTCTTGTAACACTTCGATGCGATTGAATATCGGTGAATTTGTCATGCTCTGGGGTGTTCGATGATTTTAACAATTATAGTGTATTATAAATTAGTTTAAGAGGACCGATTAAAATAGTTTTAATCTGAAAGATTCTTTTTGACCGTTTAACGCACTGAAAGATGTTTACTACAATGTTACAGTGTAATAAAATTTCTCAAAGGAAGAATACATCTTGGTATTTTCTTGTCAATAACCATTAAGACTTTGAAAGTCCAAAAGAATCTTACAAACAATAGCTAAACAAACAAAAAACTAAAAAGTAGGGGCTTCAAGTAAGAACCTTTTTACAATGCAGCAATGAAATATTATAGTTTTAACTTACATAAGTGGTTACAAAATATCAGGAGTTTTCTTTAATAAGTATTTACAGAAATAATTTATACGAAATATCTGTGTTGTTGTTCTTGCTCTATTGTTTCATTAGAAACAACTAATTTAAAATGTTGGAAAATATATTAAATTTTGTATTTTAATGCTTCAATTTTTTTTTTTTTTTTTTTTTTTTTTTTTTTGGGAATATCAACGTCCCTTGAGAAATCAATATGATATTTTAACTTACCATGATAATCAGATAAACAATTTAGCATAAAATATGAGACCTAATCAGTCTGTTACAAATATTATTTGAATAAAACTCTTAACGATGGGAACAATGTTGAATCATCCAAAGTAAGAAACCAAAACAGTATTAGTTTCAAAGCTTCTACGGAAAACCTCTTATTAGAAGGGATCAGCGTATAAGGTCAATGTTTGTTTGAACGATTTCTATCTAGACCTCTCGAAAACTTTTACCTTCCTGTTGGTTTTACTGTTTGATTTTATCACTCAGACTCGAGATTATTACAGCTCTATGCGGCTAATTTACCGAAAAAATGTAAAATTATCAAATGTATTAGTTTATTTTTTAATGGCTATTAAAAATTTAAATTTCTATTACGCCATAATTTATTTTTCTAAGCAAATTGCATGTTTGTTTGCGAAATATTGGTACGGGTCGCAACAGGAAATCCTTGTTTTAGGCATTCGAACACAAAAAAAAAATCTTACCCAATGAGTAAAAAATCACTTAAGTTGGCAAGTATGCCTTTTGACGATCTAGATGATAGCAAAAGCAACGTACAAGTGAACTTTGGCATAAACTTGTGATGATAACTATCTAAATAATCTTAAAAATGCCAAATGATGGTAAATAATGTTGCTTAAATATCTACACAACTTCATTGTTTGTTTAACTCTCAAACTTAATGGAAGCATCTACTTAGATGAAGATAACCCATACTAAAATGATTTCCGAACTTTCATGCACCTAATGATTTGTTTTGATATATAATTATAACGAATATGTGCCGGTAAGTTACGAAACCAACAAAGCTGAATTTAATTCAAGTTGTGCAGTACCGTGCATCATAACGGGAGCTGAGGAAAACACGAATAATATTGGGCAGAATGCTTAAGACACTTAGCATAATTATTGCACTACCCTTCCTACAACCCCTGACATCTGTGCTGCTGTTGGACCCCCCCCCTCAAAACATCCCCCTTCATATCCCGACTTGTGATCACTCCAACACATGACCAAACCACAAACTCGACACTGGACTACTGATTATATTGTCTGAATATGCGAATGTATTTGTTTCAGTATATCAAATTACGCGGTGGTTAGCCTTACAACTCGTTTCCATCCCCAATTAGTTGATTTATTTATACATTAAGGGTAATCGTCATTTCTATGTGATTCTCAAAAACTGGACTACTGATGATATTTATAGAATGAATGCATTGCTATTTGTATATTTATCTCAATATCTGATGTGTTCTCTTTTGGTTCCATACGAATCTCATATTTTAAATAAGACTTTCTTTTGTCAGCAAAATGTTGAATGCACTTTATGTAATATTCTTTACCTACTTTTTTTTTAATAGCCGATTCAGTTCAGTTCTTAGAATTGAAAAGTTTTACACAAGTGCATAGTTTTACTTAACAACACGGGTAATGGACCAAAGAGGTTCAAGGATTGAGAGAAAAGAAGTAAAATTGTAATGCTTCAGCAGAGTGTAACTAATCAGCTGTTTACCAATTAAATTGTCAACGATTGGTGCAATTAGTGATTGGCAGAACGAGTCGTTACATCAATGTCAGTGACAATGAGATGTTATAAACGAAAAAATAACCTCTCTTAGAAGTTTTGAGTAGTGATTACTAGTAATTAAAAACCGGTCGTTGGTAAAGTAGTGTACGAAACTCGACACTAGTAGAAGTTTTTAAGGCACTCGCCAAGGCTCGTACCTTAGATTTTCTACTCGTCTCATTAACACTATCTTTTTCACGATCGTTGCGTTAACTACTATTCTCTAATAGATATTTTTAATTTGTTGTTACTATTTCATCTTCCATTTTCTTCAACTGCCGTTAAACTATTGGTGTATCATCATGACTTGGAGAACTAAGAAAATATCATCAAAAGCTAAAACCTAATTCAGTTATGGTATGGCTAAATCTATTGACCGTTATAATTATTTTTGTATAGCTATAAAAATTGTTATCGATGGTTACAATAGAGTACCAATATTATTTATTTGATTTTCATTTAGTCACTAAAGTCTAAATGAAATCATACCATAATTAAGTCAATTGTTCCTTTTATTGTAATTTAAGTATCAGTAGTGACGTAACACGTTCACATGATAAATGAATTTTTTTATTATTTTGGATACTGATATATTGGGATATTAACACCTGTAGTATGAGAATTATAATATTCGCTAACAATTATTGATAAATAATTCAAATCGATACCTTCAAGTACCCAAATCACGTACGTCAAGATGAGTTTTCCAGATAAATTTTACCTGAAACAAAAAATAAAGTTTTATCAACATGTATAATATATACTCTGAAACACTATTGTAATCTAAAACAATACGTATCTAAACATCATTACAGTTTGTAATAATACATATTTTAACTAGACGTGGTCATAAAACATGTTTTAAAAGTATAAAACACAAAGTTGGGAGGCAAAGAATAATAAAACTGAGAGATTTACGGCCTTGCACTTTGCCTCATTTAAACATTCACGAGCCAAATTTGGCAACCATCCCACTTGATAAGTGATTTTTTACCAACCAAAATATAGGCTAGACTTTAATACAACGTTGGAATGAGGCAAAATATTGTTAAACATACTGATTTACACACGTGTATTATCATGTGAATTAATTTCCTTGAACATGTTTAACGGTTCAACCGATAATAATTCTCAGTTTTATGTTATTGTACTAGTCCAAAACAAAATGTACATTTTATTTCTATGTACAAAATTATAGTATCCTTATTGGGACGTTTACAAACATTAGATGTTTAAAACTGTTCGTAAAACTAATATAAACATAAAAAATCTGTAATATAAAGATTCATAAGCAATTGAGTTTGTTGGCGGTGGTTAATATATCGTAAAAAAAAATTATAATACTTTTTTGCTTTGATATGGATTTTTTGAAATGTATGTTTAAAATATTTATCCCAAAATTTTATGAAGTACAAGAAGGAGGTTCAATACTTGTAATAAGACCCTTCTTTAGTTCCTCGAGTCCCTGTTTAGTAGATTCAATAAATGCATTGGCCCCATCTTGTACCCCTCTTAAGACTACAGTATTATTGTTAAGAACAGTGAAATAACACAGACGGTAAATTTAATAATTTGGAATAAGCTTAACTTAAAACTTAGTTAAACGGCTTTAGTATACATATGCACCATAGTTGTGTTCTCATAATTGTATATACCCATTGCTAAGAACACAGCTACCACACAGCTGGAAATCACATTTTTCGTGACAGTTTGAAAAATTGGAATTGTTAAAAATGTGACGCAAGATCCACTAATGAGTATCTGTATTCAACTGCTGATGCTGATCTCAATCAGCTTGTATTGTAGATCAATCAGCTGTCTGATGACGTCATCGTCGATCAAATTGGAACAGCTGATTATAATGTTACACACCGTTTGCCCCACTCGCAACTTTATTTGAGAGCTTAACTAATCTACGAATGTAACTGACAACATTTAAATGAATCGATCGTTGCTTTATCATTCGTAGAAAATAAATTAAACTTGGTTGCATGTTCAATTAATTAAATTTAGTTTTTTTTTGCTATTTATAATTCATTGCGTGTTTATGAACCAGAAATTGGTTCAATGTACCATTAGCTTTTAACTTTTTTAGCATAAAATGCAATAAGGCAGATTGAAAAAAGGACTATCAGCGATTATTTGTTTAAGTGGTATACTAAATAAGTAGTATCAGTTTAAGAATATTTTGACTGCAACAAGAAACGATTAAATCAACAATAATTAATGCACAGTAAACCTACGTCATTTTTTTTTAAATCAGCTATATTGTGTACGAATGTATAACATAATCCCAAATTAGCAAGCCCAAAAATAAACTGGAATAAAAATTACTGTACGACAACAACTTTCATTTTACAACGGAAGAAACGCATTTCCGTCAAGTTGCCTTCATTTTACAATGTCACTCCTTCAATTCCAATTTCCGCTACACTTCAAGCTCTCGGGATTAAATATATTTCGAAAAAGATATTTCCTAGCAGGAAATGTCGAAAATACGTTATGCATTGAAACAAGCCGTATTATGATGGTATTTTTGTATCCAAACCTAACGAACCTAATAATTTTCTTCATAGTGAATAGGATTTTATTCTACTTAATTTGATTCAAATAGTGTTTCAACTTAGTTTAAATAGCTTTAAATAAAGTAAATGAAGAATCAGGGAGATAAAACAGTCTATAAGCCCTCAGTTGAGAGTTGAAGAAACATCGTCGAACCTCATTCCAAACTCATTTAAGTGATAATGATCAAATTTGTCATAATCCGTCTTCTTGAAGAGAACGAATCTACGAGGGTTGCAAGTGATCTGTCAATGTTTTAAAATGAACTCTCAAAAGTCGTTTGAATATCTTTACTTAAACCCATCGTTCAAAAATATATTAGGTTATTTAGTGGAAAGAACCTCGTATTAAAATTATTCTTATTAAACATTATTTATACCCGAAAAAATACTTGAAATAAAAAGTCAAAAGATTTCCCAAAATGATTGATATACTTGAAAATACTTTTTAAAGTAACAAGCAATTGTTTAGTACGTAAATAAATATAAATCTATTATTTGGGAAGCCTAAAATATACTGATCCTTGTTTTTGTTTCTATCTTCCTCTTAACCAAACATAACAAAACTATTTAAACATCTGTCAGCTGATAATTCGGTGACAACTAAATTGTATTTAACATTTTAAGTCTCTAGTCACATCACTACAGGAGCCCCCTGCGAAGACTGGAAGTCCACAGAGTTTCGAGAGGGTTCAGAAAAGCCACAGCACAACAGTTGTATTCAAAAATTTGAATTCCGTCAAACAGTTGAATAGATCCAAAATTAAAAAGCTAAAATTTTCCGAAGGGTTTTAACAAAATAAACATCATCAGTACCTGTAATTGTAAAATATTACTTAGCTTTCATAAAACTATACAAAATTAAACCTATGTAGGTCTCTACGTATGTTTGATATGAGTCCGACAATGTTACTTTAGAAAGGCCTCTTGAATATTTCTTGAGAGGCCTTCATTCTGAAGGATAATTAAATATAAATAAAAACGCATTACGCAGTTAAATACTAACAACATATTTAAACTGATTTTTATGGGCTTCATTGTACAATTTAGCTAAATGCTGAACACAATTTTAAGCATTTTTTTTGTATTATGTTTATAGTTGGCGTAAAAAAAAACTGTAGCCAAACTTGAGTTCATAAAGTGACCAATCTTATGAATATATTTTCAGTTACCTCTCGACGTTCCCTATTGGACAAATATTGAGAGTATTTATTTCTTGTATGATGTGTGTGACCTCATTGACACTATAGCTAACCAATAGCTTACCTAAGTTATTTTTGACACTGATTTAAATAATCTAATAACTGTATCTTACAATCTAAAGCTAATCATAAAATAAATAATTCAATAATTAAAGAAATTACCTTACATAAAAAAATACGCCAATAAGAGCAAATCAAAGAGTTTCTTGGCTAATTATCAAAAGAATGCATACAGCTATACCAATATGTATAAATAGACCTAATAATATACGATTTATCTTACTCGATAAGGTATATTCACTTAAACACGTTTTGTCACGTTTTATAAACGAACATTTTACAACGCCTGCTTTATGAAGTAGAGGAACGACGAATGTTTCAGGTTTAGAGGAGAAACATTACGCCACATTACACGGCGTAGCAATATCTCTGCTCTGAAAATAAATAAGTCTGTAAAATGTATGTTTTGGTATTAACGTCTTCAGAGCGCATTTCTAAAATGATACGGTACTGGAATTGTTTTCAAATAACAAATTAGTCATTGTTGATACATTGTTGTAAAGTTTTATCGTGTAAAAAATTGTCTTTATGTATCTTGAAAATACTATCGAAACATTTACATATCCTACGAACGTGACTGTACCTACACAGAGATAGGAATAGTCGCACTATTTCGCTAAAACTTTTGACAAGATAACAAATACTTATAATAAAATAATAACCATGATAAGTTAATTATACTTTTAATAAATGGTTATGGTCAAAGATACAGTTGAATTTGGACAGTACCAAGACTAAACAAGGCATATACTCACTTCATTCATGTTTTGCTAAAAATGCGCCGTATAAGCATTCTACTCTTTTTATTAGGATTACTTTCGTCAAAATTATTTTTAAATATCCTTTTGAGCTCACAAGTTAACCATTGTATCAGGAGATTAGATAAACAAACACGTATTTGAGATACAAATATTACTACTCTCCGAATATTACATATTTCAAAACAATTATCTTTCACTTACCTCATTCATTAATGTGCACATGCATAAAACAGACTCACTGTAATCAGCAGAAGAAGAACGTACGCTACATACAATTTTTAATTGAACAATTTAAGATATTAACTTAGCGCAAAACGAAGACTTTGTCCCATTTAAATCGATCTACTTCACAAAATATTTTGTTCAGCAAATCGTCTCTCTTATTCATAAAAATACCAACACACGTCAAAGACAGCCAATTGTAAATATTATCAAAACAAAAGGAATGACAAAAATATAAACATAAATAATAGAAGAGTTTCACCATAAGGGAGTATGTTTAATCTATGGTTTCACTTAGTACCAAACTTAGGCTATGTTTTATCTATGCACATCTACCACACAAACTATCCAAAGTAAACAAACACACAATGTTTACAGTTCGGATGCCCGACGTAAACTTCCGCTCTACAACCCACAGACGTCCGAACCACAAACCGCAGGAAACACACCGGCGACTGATATGTTACTGATATGTGCTACGGCGATACGGCGATATCATAATGGGACAGACACGATATCACTGCAATAGTAAAATGATCTCACATTTGCCAATTAGGATTTCTTCCATGTTTTGCGAGGGTTTGATGAACCTAGAGTTATTAAACCATGTTTATACTGTATCACCAATAAATTACAACTTAAATAATTGTCTTTTCACTGATAATTCTAAATAATTTATACATGTTGACGTAATTTTCCATCTTTGGTATAATAAAAATAAGGGAAACGGTTACAAGTTTAGGATTGGGTCAGATAGAAGCTGGTTATAATATATGTCATATGACCCAAAATATGTAATGTATTGATATACACATTTTATAGGACTGATACGACTCACAAAATAAAGTAGATACTCGGCACAAAGAGTTTCATGGGATGAATTACTTTTAGTCTTGTTATCAAAGTAATCTTTTTTGCATTTAACTAGTTTGTTAATAATATGATACGTGTGATACATACTACATAACTACAAATAAGTACAATGCATAATTAAACTAATAACGTATGTACTAAACCATGGGTTTGCATTGTACTAGATTTAAATTGCAGTTTCAAACATATCATCTACTTCACAGAAAGCCAACTACGAAGCATATTAGTGTTGGAATTTAATACGCCATATAATAAATTAATTATAAATTATGCAACGTTTCGCCTAACCTCGCAATCACTAAAGCACCAAGTGGAAATAGGCAAAATTATAACAAGTTTTAATTAATCCTGTGAAGTTTATTAACTTTTGTGTGTAATCGAAAACTACAGAAACAGAAAATATTGCTTGGTAGATTTCTTGTCAATGGAAATCAAATAAAATATTTTTTTATTGTCTGTAATATTTTAAAAGCTTAAGCAGGGTACATTTAAAATTATCGTTAGGGTTATTAAAAAGAAAATATGATTGGAACAATAAATTACTTCATCAAAAGCGCTTTGGCCCAAGGCATCAAATCATAAATCCCAATATTTACTCTTAGTATTAAATGAATGAATGCTGCCCATGGGAGCGCCTCCCCTATTTTCGGGGCCGGGGAGTGACTTGGAACAACCCCCAATAGTGAATATGACACCTCAACAATAGAAACGCCCCAACAGACTTCAGCCCTGACGGCGTTATAGCAAGTTAGTGCCATCTGTAGAAATACGAAGGCTACACCCCTAAGCTCAATAACAGAATGCATGTTCTGATTTTGATTATAAGCAATGTCTGTTGATGTCTCCAGAAGAAATTGACTAAACAGGATTAACATCTGTGTCAAAAAACGGCGTCCATACAATGTACATTCGTTCTTTGACAACCCAACATTGAACTACTCAAATCATCACTGTATTTCAATAAGCACGGCAATATTTGTAAATGAAGGCCTATCTAGTCTAATGTATTATTAATAAATAACAACAATGATCGCTCTGGTTGTGCACTGTATCTTAAATATGTTATTTTTTATCAGCTGTACAGGGTGACAATGACACTCATGCAATGTACATATAATCTACGATTCTATGACACATAATCCTTTTGGCAACTAGGACTTTTTGGTAACGTTGAATCGTATACGGGAAGCTTGTTACAACATCACATAGGTAAAAAAATCTTTCTAAATTATTCTACCTATATGGTAAAATTCTGTTTTCATTGATTGATTGGGTTCACTACAACAAATATAAACTATCTCAAATTGAGTATTAAATGTCGAGGAATATGCCATTTTAAATACACTTGAAGCGAGAACTTCTAAATAAAAGGGAGACGAATCAGAACTAAAATGTTCTCAAGGATTTCCAGCTTTTCATAGTCATAATTGGCTTACTTTGACGTTAATTACTCTTCAATGTAATTAGAGGAAATCACTCAAAGAAACCTGTGATTTTAGAAGAGATTTTCGCTAAAATTAAACCTTCAATTTAAATTAAACTCGTGCAATATTT
Organism: Macrosteles quadrilineatus; assembly: GCF_028750875.1. Classification (NCBI taxonomy): domain Eukaryota; kingdom Metazoa; phylum Arthropoda; class Insecta; order Hemiptera; family Cicadellidae; genus Macrosteles; species Macrosteles quadrilineatus. The sequence continues at coordinate 9,436,091 of NW_026542602.1, forward strand.
TTAATTAGTTGTGAATACCGTATTGGAAATGTAATTTAATAATATTTTTGTCATTTGTTGTTATTTATTCGATATTTAAAGTTTATTCTGGATTTGCGAGTATGTTCGCGAAGAAGCGAGTGTTACTAAGAAACACTCTCTAGAACAGCTGGAGGTAATGCCGAGTAAACCCGGTTCTCCACCTGGGCCTGAGTTGAAAACATGGTCTTACACTCTGCTGTTTTAGCTTAACGAACTCTCAACCGATTTATACTATATTATACTGCAGGATCGTAGAGTACACACAAGTGTAAACACATATATTAAGTTTTTACCTAAATGACTTTTGCTTTGATCATATTTTGACCTATGTATAATTTGAGTACAATATCGAAGTAATATATTTAATTTAGCATTGTAATAAAAGTAAGACAATTTATTGTCTGGGTAGCAGAGTGGTTATTGGGCTTAGGCCTACTCGTCTTCAAATCTAAAGGTCGCTGGTTCAATTCCAAGCGAAATCGTTACTGAACTCTAATGGCAATAGTCGTTTTGGCTATCAATAAAGTATGCTGCCTAACAACAAGATCGGTGTCATTTTAACCGTACGGTTTGAACCGTACCCTTACCAAAAAGTCGATTTACATAAATACACACAACGAATATAAATTATAAAAAAAGAATAGTAGGGAAACAATTGATTCAAACTTAATTATAACCTTCTTATTGTTTATTTTTAGCTCGAGGATTTCTATGACCATTACTTGATTGCTGGTGAGGTAGAATTCAAGAACATTGGAAAATATAAATATACCTTTTTATTAGTTACGTGTACGTTTAAAACAGTTTCGCATGAATAAATGCTTGGAATGTAAACTATTTTGAAAACAATTGCTCAAAAATGTGTAAATGCGACCAATAAAAGTGCCGAGATTTGAAGATTAATTATCGTATGTAATTAAGTTTAAAAGTAATTGCCCGTAATATATCGGTTGGAGTAGCGAGCTGGTGTAGTGGTAGAGCGCGGGACTTTGGTTCCTGAGATCCCGGGTTCGAATCCCACCAAATCGCCTATGGATTTTATCCAAGCGATAATGCCGCAACCCCTAGGTCAAGCCTGAAGTAATGTGGAAAATAATGCCGTGCTAGTGCCTAGCGCCGTAGGAAAAAGAAAACTTATATATAGGTTGTTATTACAGACCAAGTAAACCATAAATAGATTACTTTCAGAATTACAATAAAAATTATGAGTCGGAAAGGAAATCTCCCGCTATCCAGTAGCACATTTCACATAATTTATTTAGCAGCTGTGTGTGATAAACAAAGGGTATTAGAAGAATAGTGCTATCGTAAATCAAATAAGAAGTAAACTTTTTATTAGAAGGGATTAAGGCCCAAGTTAAATGTTTGGGTGAGCCGTTGATCCCAATAAAACCCGGCCCGGGGCGGTCTCTGGTGCTCTCGATTATATTTATTTAAATGAAAAAGATAAATTTTTGACGGGATCAGTGCTTCGTTTGGAAATTCTACATTTTCGATTTCATTACTAAGCATGACTTCTAACAAAAATTGTTGCCTTTGTTATTAAAATGTAATATAATCATAGACAATATTTTAAAACCCTTAAATTATATGAGAGCCAAAGATACAACAATTTAGAGTCAAATAGGATTGAAAAAGATGTCGTAATTAAGTATGCCTATGATTAATTGCAAATTACATAAAAACTGTAAATTATGAGGCTGTATGAAAATGTCTAAATCATGAAAGTTAAAACTCATTTTATTTAAATTTGTTTCACAAGTCCATTTTAAACGTTCTTTAGTCGGTTGTCATTCACTTTTCTAATTACAAACAAAATTTTCATAAACCTTTCTCTTAAGTCCTTTTTCATTGTTGTATGTTGTCCAAAAACCATAAAAGTCCAAATAATAAAATATAATATTGGCATTGTTTGAAAAAAATTACAATATCACAAAATAGCTACGGTATATACCTAAACACAAAACTTAATTGACATGAATAATTACACCGATATGAAATTTTTCCCAAAATTACAATGTTTAACTGACAGCTTAAACATAGAGCTATATTTTCTACAAAATTCCCTTCATTTTTATATTATAAAAATGATTGAAAATTTTGATGAAAGGAAATACCTGTCACTTGTGTACGAAACAAACGCATTGTCTGTCGTCGCCACATGTTGGGTGACATACGTCAAAACAAAATTGAGATGAGATTTTGTACCAGACTTATTTGTTTTGTAAATTTTATGGTTATTAACTATACGTGTACGCCTACTGAATGTAATGTATGTCAGTAGGTTTTGTATTGTTTTCAAGCTATTATTTTGTAATTTTTTGTCTGTGTATTAATACTTATAATATTTGCTGGTTGAATACTCGCAAACAACTTCGGTGACATATTTGATATTGGGTTATTTTGACGGAATCTCATACTAATCTTATTTCAACAAAAAATATCTAAAATGCAGTTAATTTACTAACGCAAATCTAAAAAAAATTCAACTTAAAATTTTGTCTAGGAAGTTGGAAAATCTGCCTTTATTTTGAAGTAAAACATAGCTTAAGAGGTTTAAACACTTCTAAAGAAGTAAAAAACACCCCTAAAATCCTCCTAAAATTTATATGGGTTTCCTCATGGAACCAACACTGACACATTAGTGTCAATATCTTTTATTTATGTGGTCTAACTAATAACCTAGAACCAGCTGGTGGATTATACGGATTGTTGTAACGATGCGATGGGTGAAGCTGGACTATTACTTATGCTATAATCCCTGCCATGATTCATTATCCCCTATAAAAAAGTAATTTCTGGCCATATATGGCCATATCAAAATTCCATACATGGTTTTATAAAGCCATATATGGGTTTTGATGAGCATATATGGAAGCATATATGGCCAGATGTGGTTGTATCCATATATGGTGGTGTCCATATATGGCCATATATGTAGTATATATATGGAATTATTGTTCATATATGGCCATACATGTTTTCGATATATGAAATAATTGTTCTTATATGGCCATACATGTTTTCTATATATGAAATAATTGTTCATATATGGCCATACATGTTTTCTATATATGAAATAATTGTTCATATATGGCCATTCATGTTTTCTATATATGAAATTATTGCCCATATATGGCCATACATGTTTTCTACATATGAAATTATTGTTCATATATGGCCATACATGTTTTTTATATATGAAAATATTGCCCATATATGGCCATAAATATCCTCCATATATGGAATTATGGTCTATATATGGTCATATATGACTCCCAGGTATGAAATTAAATTACTCATATATGGAATAATAATTTTCCATTTATGCTCATCTATAAATGAGTTTTTGACAATAACTGGAATTATTATAAGGGATTGTTGCCACTTTAGGATTATGTAACTCTCAAACTCCCAAACACTTCTTATAATATTAAAAATCTAAAGTTTATCAGTTTGTGTATTTTCTTGTTGCTCTCCAAGCACAAACTACTTAACTGATTGAGTTGATATGTGGTACAGTAAGGGGGCAGATAATATAGGCAATTCTCCTTTAAAGTAATTATTAGTAAAGAAATGAAATATCCAGATTTGAACCCTGATGACAAAATCCTGTACATACATCTATTGTACAATTTTATTATAACGCAACAAAATCTTAAAACTGACGTATAATTTTAAAATTGTAAGTGTAGTAGGCCTAAATAAGGAGAATATTATATTAATAATTAATTAATTGTACCTTTGCTATCAAACAGCCTCAAATATCAATGTCACGTAGTTAGGCTATATTAATAATAACATTCTTCAAATGACATAAAATGTCTAAGAAAAATCTTGTTTTACGAGACCAAATACAGCTTCTCTTATTCGTAATGGGTTTTGATCATCCACATGACATGAAGCAATCGTGGTGTAGTGGCTAAGGGGGCAGACCCTCTCGCCGGAGTCCCGGGTTCAATTCCCAGTCAGATGCTTAAGAATTTTGTTTTGAAATTTTTGAATTTAAAATTTTTATTATAGTTTTAATTTATAGTTTATACCATTTAAGGTAAAAATATGTTTAATTGTTATTTTTTTATTTATTTATATATTTTTTATTAAAAAATTCCATATATGGAGGATTCCATATATGATCATATCTGGGGGATTCCATATATGATCATATCTGGTTGTATTTGGTCCAAAACCAAATATAACCGGATAAAAAAAATTTTATATGGCCATATATAAACTTTTTCATAAGGGATTACCAGTTTGCTATTGACGTTAGGCTTATGTTGCACTAAAGGGGTGCACTAAAGATTTAGTACCTTCTAGGTTAATTATGGCACGCCACTAATTTTATGCTGCGTTTTTACTGTAAATAATGTATAATATAAAAGCAACATACAAGTCAGATTCAAGACGAATATTTTTTATAAATCCAAGTAAAAAATTATATTCTACACACAAGCACATATATGTTTGTTAACTATATATTTCAATAAATTAAATCTTTATATGTTGTAATATACATGTATTTTAATTTACCAGAAGCATTATGTTCAAGAGATTAATCCCAAAAGCTTGTACAAAGATGTTTAGCATGGGTGATAAAGCATAGTAGCCTACTGTAATAGTTGATCTTTAATATAACTTAAGACTAAATATATATTACACACCATAAGAGTAAATTGTAAGAAAAAAACATAGAAAACAAAAGAATAAACATACTTATATTTAATATTGTGTAAGACTTATTTTCGAGGATGTAGAAAATATTTCAATTAAATATTTCTAAAGAAATCCTTTTCAAAATTCGCATTGTAAAATCGCCATAAAAGTGCTTTTTCATCAACTGAACATTATTTAAAAACAAATATTATTGCAAAATAATGACAAATAAATATTCTAATACGAATTCCAGACGCAAACTCCCTTATTTCGAGTTCCACTCATTCTTGAGGAAGGGGTGGAACTGCTTGGCTGTTAAATGAAATGGAAATCATTCAATATTTCCTTCATTTCCAAGAAAATTGGGACACAGCATGGTTAGGTTTACAATAAAAGTAAAATTGGTGCGAAATATAAATAATTCTTACTACGTATTATACAATGAGCTGACGTAAAAGGAGCAACACATTTTAATGTGAATATAATTTAAACAGTTAAAGACAGGGAAAAAATAGGTAGGAAGAGGGACGAAGGGTATCTGAGTTCACAAGTTAGTCTTATACTCTCACCAATTATTTAAACCAAATATAATACAAATCTTGTTCAAACAAACATATTTTCGAATAGATTGTATGTATAAACAGGATTCCTGTACACAATTATTACTAAGAAATCCACCAATCATAGCTTACCTACCAATTAACTTGAAAGTGCTAACTAATGATAAAAATGTAACCACAAAGTGGTTTTGCCGAAAATATATTCCTAATGGTTATTCCAACTTCGTTTTATAAAAGCAGTACCAATCTGAGTGACACGGGAGCTTCTTTGAAGATTTTTAGTGGAATCGTCTTTGACAATCGACTCTCCCAGAACCAATTTCATAGAATCTTTTCCGTTAAATTCCGTTTACATTATTGTACACAATATTAGATTATTTTGTGATTTTGTAAACGAAAAATGAAAAAAGTAGCAACCAAGATAACAGGATGACCTACATTCAGAAATTGAGATGAAATGTTGCAATATTGAGAGAGATTGCAAGCTTTTATCGTCCGTATTTATTGCGTCTTCAGGATTGTGTGGATATCAACTGAATTGAGATTTCGCACCAATCTAAATATTTACATGATAAGTTACTAATCACAATATACTCGTAAATAATTAAAATAATCAAAAACTTTAATCTTATTTGAAAAATATTACAGCATTTGACATCCTAGTGGGTCTTTATTTATGTATTTAGGAACTATTTTACACTCACTTTGATGTAGATGTCCATAACACGTTTTGTCACCACATAAAAGGAAAGGTCACTCATGCACAGAGTGTAAATAGTTTAGGGTTTAGTTTAGACAAACGTGATCTATGGGTCCGACATATACAGAGTGTCCTGTAAGTAAACAGCCAAACTCCGGGAAATGTTTCTATGGGTCAAAATAAAGAGAAAATCAAGAATAAATCTTTTTCAAAAATCGCTTTGTTAACCAGATATTTTAATTTTTTTACATTAACATAAATATCTTTAAGAGTTTTTCAACTGATCATTATGCAACTTGGTATGTATGTTAAGGTAGAAGAGACCCATGTTATAAATAAAAGTTATCTTCATTTATTTTAAGATTTCGAAATGGCGGCCATTTTATTTTTTTTTTAATTAAATTACAAAATAATGGCTGGACGTTATCAAGTTAAAAAAGATCTAATAAGAAATAGCTGAAATATCACGATTTTTTCATGAGGTAGAAAAAGGCTAATCTAGTCAGGTTTTCCCCATTTTACAACTAAAAAAATCAACACATTTTTGTAATGTAAGTAAAAAATTAAATTGACTGCCATTTTTTATCTTAAGATAAATCAAGATGAACTTTTTTAATAACATAGGTCTCTTCTACCTTAACATACATACGAAGTTTCATAATGATCGGTTAAAAAACATGAAAGATATAAATGTTAATGTAAAAAAAAAAAAAAAAAAAATGGCGGATATCTGGTTAACGGAAGCGATTTGGAAAAAATGTAATTCATGATTTTCTCTTTATTTTTACTCATAGAACCACTTTTCGGAGTTTGGCTGTTTACTTGCGGGACACACTGTATAGAAAAATTATTGGCAAAAATATTTTTCCCGTAAAAGTGATTATTGTTTGTATTAACATTATTCATACATGATTCGTTAGTAAAAATGTACATTAAACAGGTCCCATTTGCAAGGGCCACGTCCGTTAACAATACATCCCCATTATAGTTTTGTTTTTTAGAAGGGTTTTGACAGGTATTTTTCATCACAATTGGTAAACTACATTTCGGTAATTCTGATTCCGAATCCCATTTTCAGAAATTACTTTAAATACAGATGTTTAAATTTGAATTTCTTACACGAAATAAGTTTTGTAATAGACGATTTCGGCATCACTCAGTTTCCAAAACAAACAAACAAAATTTGTAAAGTACCTTTAATTTCTCCACCACACTTACTTTCTATCTTACCATAACATGAACATTTCAACAAATGCGAAACATAATATTTAGATAGTCAAACTAACAATGACAATGCTAAACGTGTTTCAGGTTACTGAGATCTATACACCATCTATGTTTGAGTCAATGGTTTTACATAGTGATTGGATGTACACTCAGAACAACTTTGTACTATTCCAAGTAGCAACCCACTGCTTGCTGAGACTGTTGCCGTCAAAGGAGGACCCAATAATGCCTTAGCCGCTTATGGGCTTACTGTGATTGAGTACAAGTTTGTGTTGTATAGGAAAGGGACACGTGGACCTCAAACAGGTTTAAGTTACTTCGTTGAACACTAGTTAACAAGGGGAATTTATTTAAGATAGTTTTGGCGTTCAGCACGTATATACATTTGGTTAAAGATTTTTAAATGCACGATTTGAGCGTTTAGTTTTAACAAGTACGTGCATATTTGTATACTGTAGGTATATGATGTTTAGGGGTAACAGTAGAAAGTAATACGATTCATTTATACTTCTTATTTTGATATACATTTTAAAAGAGCTTAGCGTTTCTTTATAACGTATCATTTTTCCCTCCAATTAGGGTATGTGCATGAACGTATCCAGGAAAGCAAAGCCACTACTGTTCAAGACTGGTTAGACTTAACACCACGACCCAAAAAAAAAAAATCGCAGCTATAGGTTTTTAGTAGAACGTCGCGCTACCGACCCACAAAAATATTATGATTTCTAGTAGGATTTCATTAAAAAAATCAAATATTGTAGATGTCGTCCTTTACAAACCGTGCTTATGGTTAATTTGTCAGAACAATTTTATCAATACGTACAATTGCAATAAGCCTGCCAATAATTTCAAAATATACACATTCGTATTCGTAGATACTTTTATCATCATAACTGCCGTATTTTCCTTTTATATGAGAAACGTAAAGCTGCGTTTTGCAGCAATAAAATATCTTGTGGTTAACCATTTTCCTAAATGGCTGAGAACTTCATGTTGAAACACTATTTTAACAAACATATATACGCATTTTCCATTAAACTGTTACAATGGATGCTTTTCGAACAGGTTAAAAGGTCAAGTTAATATAATTTCACTGCAGTGGACTCTAGTCAGTTTGATTATAAACTACAATAACCATCGACAATGTAACGCCATCACTAATTGCCATGAAGCTGATATTAGCTGCCACTTCATCCAACTGTTAATACTCCAGGGATATTCTACCAATTAGGATGGGCAAACCGTCGAAACCGATCACTACCGTACCTGTAGATTCTTACTTCGAAATATTAAATAAAATATATGCAAAAGGCAGTTGGATAATAGTCTAATAATATAGACTTTAGGTGGTTGATTTTTCGTACATTTATGTTATACTTATATTAGTTATAACTTTGAAACCAGCTTATAAAATTGTGTCCGTTATTCAGATGTCTATCCTAATTTGTGCTACGATTAGAAATTATTTATATAATGAAGAAGACTTGGACCATTTTCTCGTACATTCGAGTTTTATTGGTCTTGTAGATAAACTTTCGATAGTCATATTTAAAAAATAATTGTTTTATTTTTACTAAAAGTCAAAATTTTGTTATGTCTGGGCAAGGATTTAATACATTCGAGGTGAAATCTAGACCAATGAAAATCTTACCTTACATATTGGAGGTTGAATAAAATGGCACGTTAAATTTACTAAGCATAACTAATTCTTTATACATGTTTATGTAAGAAAGGAAATTCAAATTAAACTGAACACAAACAAAAGTAGTTCAAAAAATAATAAAAACTAAAACAGTATAGAATTTTTGCCACTAAGGCTTGCTGTATCGAAACGAACTGTTTCAGACACAAATTGTTATTGGATTGCAACTACAATAGTTGCCTTTATTCCTAATCCTACGATAGAACAATTTCAACATTTTCCTAAACATCTTTGTTTCTTATACAAATTTTTACTATTAATAATCTATAACAGTCACATATAGTATTGTAACATAGACGAAGACTTAATTTCTGCATACAAAATATTTGTAACGGCCAGTTTCGATCCTAATAATTATGAAAATGGCTGACTTGATATTACATTTTTTTCTTTCCGTTCTTTCCGTCCTAAAACATCTATCTGGAGACAAGTCCCATAGAAGCCACGAACTGTGACTAAATCTCCAACAACGCATCTTGAAGTGTACGATTGTCATCTACGAGCAACTATGACCACTTTACAAACCAGATGAATATTTTGTTGACATTAGAAAACTAGATTTTGAGATGAGTTAGAAAACTAGACAAGTATACAGAACAGCATTGCATTTATAGTTTATTTACAAAACGGCATTGCATTTGTAGTTTATTTATCCTACTATTTGAATACTTATTTAATGCGACTAGTGAACTTCCCAGTAACTAATTTTCGTTACACTTTCTCAGTAATTCGTGAACTTAGAAATATTGTATATCTTCGGAACGTTTTTAATCCTCCAGATGTATTTTTAGACCCTGTTCAACATGTATAATCATACAAAATAGTGTAATCAATGCAGGTAATATTTTTAGTACCGCCAACGTGTACTTTGTTAATTAAAAATATTAAAAACAGAATGGCAACACAACGCAACTAAACTAGATTTTAATCATCATGGTACAACGTAGATGCAGTATGTCACACTGTTTGAGAAATTCCTTTTACAGCAGCGCTGCGTTTGCCACTTAACATCGTGCCAAAAAGAATTCCGTTCAAAGGTTGGAATCTCTGGATTCTTATGTCAAAGAAGGTTCCAAAACTAGTGAAGCGGCAGTTCTGCCAACAATCATTATCTACAGCAAAATATTCTATCCCAGCCATTAAATTTAAAGGTACTTCATAGTACATTTAAACGAAGATTATAATTTTTTCATATCTAAGGCATAAAAATAAACAAATAATAATCCGCACCAAATACTAACTTCTGTACACAATGTTCAAATTTTGACTAAAAATACTAAAAATCTGCAAAATTAGAGAAACTGAAAAAAGTTGAATTTTTCTGGGAAAAAATCTGATTTATTAGGTTAAAAGTTTATTAATTTTTAACTCCCCAACCAACTAATTGGGGCAACTGTTATACAGTAGGCCTATATAAGTGATATTTTATAATGAATGAGTATGTTACTGGCTTTATTGGTCGCTGGTGTTATTCGAACTCGTTGTATGTGGACATTATTTTATCATTCAATGGGGATTTTAGGAGAAAATATTTTGAATATTGAGGAGAAACAAGTATAGTCTTGTCTTAAGATCGATTATTTCTATAAATGAAAAATACTATGCAGTTATTAAATTAAATTGTATACAATAAAATTCTACATATTTACACTCTTACAACGGCTGTTTTACAATAATATGAACATTAATGAAACGTATTTGAATAATACGTAGCCTATTTTAAAAGAAATCTGTTATGTTTAGAACAACAACAACAAAACAGGATTTTGCACAAACAATTTTAACAACCACGCCGTATAAAAAGCCTCCAACTCAATATTTAACATCACTTAAATTCGTATCAATAACAGGTAAATATTTAAATAAACATTGTGTAGCCTATGTTGACGGCAAAAACAATTCATTTTAAGAGATTAAGACTATATAATCTTTTAGTAAATATATTTAGTTGTGTGTGATTCAAAGCTATCTGTATTAGTGAATCACCCTGGTGGTATTCCATCAAAGTTATAATGGGCATTGATAAAATATACAATAATTAAAATACTTTTTTGGTTATTTTTTCTTTGGAATTTTAAAGAAATAAAAATAAACACTTCCAAAGGCAATCGGTCCACACCCTTCCCATTCTCTATTACTAATTCTTTTAGTTAAATTTACTTTATCACTTACAAAAAATACGCAATTATAACCAATTTTATCGATTTTTACAGTCACACAGTGAAGGGTTGGGCGTTTTACTTTTATTAAACCTAAACCGAACATTCCGTAGCTTCATGAACGCCTGGAACGTGAGCCCAAGGGATGATCTTCGATTTTCACTTTGTCCTTTGTGAAGGAATGCGATAAAGTTTTTTGTACCTAAAAATAGACCATTACAATTGATTCAATTGGGGTTTATTTAAATTATTGTTCAAGTAGTAAGACATTTTTATATTTTAACAGCAAATGTTTTACTGTGGACTGTTTTCATTAATGAAATAGTTTTTAATTTTGTTTGTTTTATAATTGTAGTAAACACTTTACGCAGATCCATTGAATTCGTTAGAAATCAATTTAAATGTAAGATAATATTGACCATTAAGGAAATGTTGACTCCAATTTAGGCTGTTGAATGTATTAGTACAATATGTTTTTACTGTTTTATAACTATTTTAATATCACATGCATAAAATAATGTTTACAAAAACTCAAGTGGAAAACATAAAAACACATTCTAGTTCATACATTTGACTAAAAAGGGACAGAATATTTTATAAAATACATTCACAACAAAAAATATTTAAAAAATCACAGTACTATACATCTAATATCTAGGTCAACATGATTGAAGCAGCGTAAAAAAGTGAATTGCGTTGTTTTGGTTTTTTCACAAGCTAGTACATATAATTTGGGAAAGTAGCAGATGAAACACTGCCATTGGCGTCAAATGAACATATGGGGAAATTATTTGTATACTGTATCATAAAATTAATAAACAAAACCTGTATCGTAACTTCGCTTATGTTTTGCACAGGAATACGAACCTAAATTAAAAAATGTTGTATATAAAAACACCTAGTATTACGATTAACTGAAAACGAAGGTATTATCATTGTATTATCTATAGGCCTAACCCAATGACGCCAAGTATAAATAAAATGTAAGTATATCAGGTTAGGCCTATATTGCCATATGGTTTATTTGAAACAGTTAGTTGTGACTAATTGAAAGACGGCAAACTAACATGATGTGAAAACTGTAAAAAATTTATTTATGTAGATTAAATTAGTACGTTTCCATGTAAACCAGTCGATAAAATAATGTTTATTTAATAATGTGAACAATTGATTAAAGTTCACAAAAATATCAGTTAATTATGAGCTGTTTCAATTCATCCCTATCCCTCCTGGAAACCTTTTAACCTCAATAACGACCCAATGTTGAAATACGGCTCTACAAAAAATTTACGCGCTGTAATGTCGATATGTTCTCATACGAGTTTAAGAGATTACAAATTTATGTTTAAATAGAAAAAAAAAACAGTTGGGTAGACTCCCCGGGGACGCTGCTGCTGACACCAGAATGTTCAGCATTACTTATTCACCTTCCGTCGATCGTAGCCTTCCTCTCCTGTCGAGCCGGCAACTGGTGTTTCAGGAACAAGGTTTTTTTTACCAACGAACTAATAATGATATAAGTTTTCATAATGATAAGTTATTGTTTTCATTTTATTTTATTTTATTATTTTTTGTAGTCTATGAGTATGGTAATGACCGAAAAGTTACCTTTCGCGTTTTAAAAATTATTTACTTTCATTAACTAGGAGCAAACCTAGAGTTATGGTCAATTTTAGCTGACCAGCTCATAAACTATTTTGGTAGATTGTGCGTGATTATAATATACATATAAATTAATATTATTACCAAACAAAACTGTAGTTAATAATTTCACAGAACACATAAGTATCAGTAATACTACTTAAAAAACTTACTTTGAACATCTTAAAGGGTAACTGCAACATACCTGAAAATTAAGAATTGGTTATTTTTGTGATATTTTAAAGAAACAACTTACACAGTAATGGACAGAAGCTATTAATTGTTATGCAATAGAAAAAATCTGCCAAAACCCTATTGCTAATTGGCGAAATGTATACTATTTTGTGCAAGGATAGAAGTAGACTAGCATCTGCTAAATTTACTTCCAGATAGGTAGTTACCGGTATGTTATGTATGCATTATAAAATAATTATCCACCAATTATCTCAGTGGATATTGTGACTTTATGAATGTTACAGAAATAAGTTGTTGTCAAAAATTAGTTTTTACTCATACAATTTTGTCTAGGTATCCAATATGAAAATAACGGCCCTGACTTTCCTCAACTCTTCCAGTACAAACTCCAAATACATCTTGGTTTCCTATCACAGTAAGCCTGTAAGCAGCTCTAACATTATTGTGTCCTTCGAGACATCAATTTCTAAATTTTATACTTTTCAGCTTCTTTTGTTTCAATGTTTCAATTAATGCCCAAGTATTTTGGTTAACAAAGAATAACAACATGGTTTTAACAAGGTAAATTATGTCTACATACTACAATGTATTAATCAGGTTTACATAATTACTATCAAATTGTTGTAATTATTTATCGTTAAAAACGTTCGCTTTCATAAACCAACACACTAATTATTAAACCTTCCTCTAACAGGTAATATGTGTCTTACTTTCCTTTCTCTAATCTGTGCACGTATTTTTTTTACTAATCATAAAAATTTTACCATATAACACGGCTCCAAGGATAGAGATATGGTTTTAACACGTCAGTTATTTTTATAAGTGTATATATTCTTTTAAAAAATTACATCCGCCTCATATCCAAGTTATAGCAAGCAAATCACTTTGTCTGGTTGACAGGCCTTTGCAAAGGGATTTCCAATTTCCGTACAAAATATATACGAAAAGATATAGCCATCGACCACGTATAGTAACTGACGGATCTAAAATAAAAACAATAGACCTATATTATATGCTTACATAATGTTACAAAACACCGATATTTATTTTGTTCAATATCCCCATGACTATTTAAATATTTATGGATGATTGCCGCTATGCTTTGTGCCATGTGTTACAAGTACGACTTAAAACCTTCAAACACAGTTGAATTCAATACGAAATAGTTTACCGCAATTATGTATAGACAAGAATTGAGGTAGTAGTCAAAAAGTTATTTTGTAATGCCGAATATCTTTCTTAAAAGCGTAAACCATACAAATTATAACAATAAATTTAATATGAGTATAACTTTTCATATACTCCATTTCTCCCCATTTCTCGCAATGTTTTCTTTTAGATGTCGAGTCAAAAGGTATAAGACTTGTTTTGAAAGGGCAAAGTAAGCATTTTTGAAATACTTGAGAGAATACTAAAATCCTTACGACCTGTATAGACAAATCTAAACGCTAAAATATGGTAAAATAAGAAAACAACGTGAAAAATAAGTCCATTATTTGATTAAATTATTTAATTTGTAAAGTAAAACGTGTATTAAGGTTGCCTATATAGGAAAAGATAGCTCTTAGGCACTTAATTTCAAAAATAAAATAACACTAAAATAAACAGATAGCAGAAACGGTATGGATGAGTGAAGTTATTATATTTTTTTACGACAACCAATCATTACCAGTAGGCTTCCACTACCAGCTGGTGGATTATACGGATTGCTATAACGATACGTTGGGCAAGGCCGGACTATTATTTACGCTATAATCCCTACCATGATTCATTATTACCCGTTTGCTATTGACGTTTGGCCTATGTGTATTTGTAGATTTGTATGTTCTCATTGCATATAGGCAATACAGATAACTTGTGTAATGGATTTTCATTGCTTAATAGAAGAGAAGACGATTTGACCAATTGTAAAGTAATCGTTTCTATGAAGGATTTCGAAGTGCACTAATGGTTTTAATAGAATTAAATTTTAAGTTTTTGAAAGAGAAATGTTATTTTAAACTATCCATCAATGTACGCACTATACAAAAACACTAGTTTTACAAAAAATCTCTGTTATAGAAACCTGGTAGCTTTGAAATCCGTGCTTAACTATAGGATATGAATAAAATTAGTTAAAGAAGAACTTTAAAACTATCAGTATAAAATTACAATATTATAGGCTTTATTATAGTTATCTAGCCTAAATGGATTGACTGTATTGAATGATGGTAGTGATCGGTTTCGACGGTTTGCCCATCCTAATTGGTAGAATATCCCTGGAGTATTAACAGTTGGATGAAGTGGCAGCTAATATCAGCTTCGTGGCAATTAGTGATGGCGTAACATTGTCGATGGTTATTGTAGTTTATAATCAAACTGACAATATGATATCGTTACTAGGTTTTCTACTCTGTAGTTATGAATACTTTTTATAACCGATACTAAAGCATTAAGTCAGATGTTATTATAAATATTATTTAAAATTGTCATAAAAAAGTCCAGAATAATAATAACTAGAAGATCAATTATTGTGTCAGGGGTTCAGTCGGTAGCGCAAGAAGGACTTTCTTATCGATGTAAAAAATCGCAACGTAGTTATTTTACATTAGAGGCATACAGGTGAGCTTTACTCATAACTTTAACAAACCAGTGTTCCTCTTATAATTGCCCAAAATATCAATATTGATCATCCCTTGAACCCCAATGTCTGAGTAGACAAAATACTTAAGTGCCCACCATGGGAAATGTTGCTGGTTCAATCACAACCGGGTTCTAATCTGGGCATAAAAGTCATGTGTCATAGGCTATAAATTATTTACCTTAAAGTTAATTGCTGCTAACAAAATGATGATGTTACTAACAAAGGGATAAGACCATTCTCTTACAAAACACGTATAATAATAGGTACCAATGGTTTAAAATCCCTGACACATGAATGAAAGCATGACCCATGAAAACTCCATACAGAACATGTTCAATTTAAATAAGTTGTACTTATAGAAACTTATTGGCCGGTACTTCCGGTAGCAAAAATATAAAAGGGAGATTCGCCAATGGAGATTCTCGTCATTCACCTACTGAGTCAGATGATGATTGGAGTGTCCAATCGAAATCGATCAACACTTACCATCTTTCATATGTATTTACCATCTTGTGAGTAAACAGTGTAAATTTATTATTACAAGTGTTATTTGACCTATTTTTTGTACTTTCAGATATTCAATTTGTTGAAAAGTAAAAAAATTAATTACCAGCATACAATTAATTGATTTGTTTGTATCTTATCTGAAAATAAAGGAAGGGGAAAGAGCGCCGCGAGGGTCCACGTTCCGGTCCGCTCTCTGGGTTTGTGGTATTTTTATATTTTCTCGGACCAAACAGTTCCCCACACCAAAACTCGTGTGGAATGTCGGGATAGAAAACCAATTCGACACGTGCAGCGGCTTCAGCTTTCAACACTATGTTTATAGATTGGCTCTGAGTAGTGGATTACCAAATTGATTGTGGATAATCTACTTAAAGAACGTGTAGTTGAAAATTCCCTAAATAAATTTGTGTATTAAATTAAGCACACGTGTTTAAGGCTTGCAGTAATATTGTTAAATAACAAAATGTAATAACTGTGAGCAATTATCTTATGTTATTCCGGTACAAATAAAGTTTTTGACATTCAATATGGGGAATTTTAGTAAGAGCATTTACAATTTTCAATGCAAATTAATTATTTATAGTTAAATTTAATTAGTATGCATTGCCTCTGTAGTCAACTGGTTTTAGTAATTACCTTTAGATTTGAGGAATTTTTGGTTTGAAAGGTTGACTTAGAAAAGTAAAAAGACAATGGTTTGAACAGTTTTCATAAAAATATAATTGCAGTAAAACTTAAAAGACATACTTTATAAATTACACGTTTGTCATAAGGTATAAATGTAATTTATTTTTCATGATATGAGAAAATACGAATCAATTAAAGGATGTACTTTCATCAAATAAATTGTAGACACATTCTTAAAACTTAAACCGTCATTATAACTATTAGATGTTGAAATATTCGGATTACCTTATATGCTTACAAAATACCTTTCAAGAATACATGGAAACCACAATAATCCAATTTTTCAATACCAACACAGTTTTGGAAAAGAACTTGGCATTAACATGCAAAACAAGTAACATAAACGACCATATTCTTTAAAATACATCAAAGGGAAAGCGTTAAAGGTAAGATTGAAGTTGATTGGTTGGTACCACTGTACTCGAATATCAAAGGATCCACTAAAGGTCTTCAAGAGTAGATCACGTGACGAGTGTAGCGAGGGTTGCCAACTTGACATTCCTGGAAAATGTGATCTTTGACAACAACAACAACGTGCTCCAACGAGGCAAAGGCAAGGGCAGATCATTCCTTGTACAATTATACTTCCAACAAAGTTCCTATCACGGGAAGTTCCTTTGTGACAGCAATTTTGTCGTAATGCTATTTTAGTACACTTTGTATATAAACAACGGTAGTTAAAACCATTCGTGAAAAGTTCGGTGCTAAAAATTTACAAATTTTTCCAAATAATATTTCAATAAAAAAGTTAGAAAATAAACTAAATCTAAAAAGTTCAAATCGCTAAAAATGTCAAAAATCTTCCACAAAGCCATGACAAAGAGTTAGGTTGCCCCCAGTACACTCTCGCCGAGACGCTCGCCGAGGCGCCTCGCCGAGGCACTCGCCGAGTAATTTGGGCGAGAGCTTATGCGAGGTAACCGTGTACACTCTCGCATTTTCTTGCAGTCGAAATGGAACAAACTTCGATGTGGAAGTCGGGTCCTTTGACTCGTGTCAAAAAACCGACTCCATCTGGAGCGCCGGCGAGCACGAGGCAAGGCGAGGCGAGGCGACCCGAGTCAAGGCAAGAGAAGACGAGCGAACCGAGTACACTCTCGCACTCGCCAACGCTCGCCTTGCCTCGGCGAGAGTGTACTGGGGGCAATAATATGAAAATAATGTTGTGAAAGTCTGTGTGAGCAAGAAGTAAATCAGTTATTATTAAATGTTTATGTTTGAACGTAAATTTAATAGTTTTTTATTTGGAAACATTTATACCACCACAATGGACACATAAGTTCACACGGTGGTATTGTTTAATTAATACTGTCATTACTTATTTACAAATTTAAGGAGTATATAGGATTATGTTGTTATTAAATTTAAGGAGTATATATAACATACCTTAATAAAAAACAACAACATTTGTAGTGGTTAATTAAGATAAATGATTCGTTTTTACAGTTTTTCTTGTTGTTTTTCCTAACAAAGCTTTTTATTTATTAGCGCGATGAATCTAAGTATTCCTAAAGTACATTACTATATTTACAAATGTTGCGCTTCTTCAAGGAAACATGACAATTATTCCTTTAAACGAGGAGAATAAATATTTTACGAACTTTAAGTAACAGTACAAGATTGGATTAAAATACTATTTATCTATTTACACCTTCCAATTTTACGAAAGTGTAGTGTATCCATCCCATTGTGCCATAGGTAATTATTGACGCTTGTATTCACTATCGGGCTGTATATAATAGTCCTTACGACAACATGGTGAAAATAAAATATAACTTGATAACCGAAATACCCCATTCCATAAATAGCCCAACATTCTGAAAGGATTCCTACTTCGATTTCTGACCAAACATAAATTGTAAAAGTTCTTACTTCCACAACCCTTCCAGCCCAAAGTCCAAATACAAACTTGGGCCCAATCACTGTAAGCCTCTAAGCAGCTCTAGTTATTGTGACCCTCTTTGAGACTTGAGATTCAATAACTCGAGTTTACCTTACAGTTAGGGTTGTCCAATTACACTTTTTGTGACTCAAGTCTGCTTACAACGGTTAAAAAGACTAATAAGAAATCTATACTCGTCCATTTACGAGTATCGAACGTGGATACATTTTTTCAATACGAGTAAATCAGTCAAAACACTTTCCATAAAGGAAAATTATATATTAACGAATTTCCATTAGGGAAGTAGCTTTTACCGTAGGTGGCATGGCAAGACTGGACCTAGACTGTGATTTTAATAAAATTCGGCATTTAAGTGTTGGGCTACATATACTTGAATGAGTTCGCGGCCAGCAAGATTGGGCGGTAGTTTTTTTTTTAATGTTTTACCTTAAAATATAACATTCTAATTTTCACTACATCAGTCGCGTAGAAATACAAATTATTTTGTATTTTGAAGCATCGTTGAATGATAGACAAAAGTTTTTTTCTTCATATTCTATGGTTGTATGATTCAAGTTTACGGAAAAAACTAAAAAAAAACTGTACATATACCATGTTTTTGTTGAGAAAAAAGTAAACTGTAGATTTTTTTAGACATATACATTTAATACAATGAAATATTATGAAAAAGCTTTTTTTATTTTACTCTACGAATTTTATTCCACGACAAGGTAGTTCATGATTCTACGATTTTAACATTAATATTTAACATTATTGTCAACATAAGTATCTACCATCTAACTAAAACAATCTTGTTTTACAAAGTTGTACTTAAAAGCATAGGCCTAGTATGGCCTACAAGTAAACATTGTCACGTCGCTCGCCCTCCTTTTTAACAAAGAGGAGCCCCAGGGCCATAACTACATTGTCTGCTACATAGTCTACCTTCTGGCATGCAAAAAATTTTAAGCGTACAGACAATTTTTTTTAAAACAATAAATCTCAAGGTTTGCATTGGAGAGTTTAAACAATGTCAATATTTGGGCCTAAATATTTTACCGTATTTTCTTGCTAATTTTATTACTTCTCCAATTCGCTAAGGTCACTTTACAATAGACAAATTTAATGAAGAAAAAAGAAATAATAGGAAACACATCATTGATAGTGTAACAAATAAAATAGCAGTCGTCTTAATGAATCAGGTGGTAGCTTTTTCAAAGAGAAGACGTAATCAAACATTGTGAGTGAACATTCTCGTCAATTTTCACTATTAGATAAAATTCGATTTATTACACGTTAATAAGAGTTACAACTGATTACGTTTACACTATATATTATGAGCAGACTGGAGATGTCCCAATCAAACTACAACGCAAAAGATATAAATTTTATATAACACATTTATCTTACTAGGTACTGTATATTAAAATTTACGCAGTTAGAGTGTTAGACCAAACCGTGAGTTATCATAACATTATTAGGGGAAAACGACAACCGAAATAAATTCTTTTCAAATACAACAAAGTCACAATTTTAGGCATTGTATGACAGTTACCCACTCATGTCAACAAAGAATCTCGGTGACAAAAACGTTTTCGTAAATTATACAAAAGAATATTTATTCATTGGTTAAGTCTTTTTGCTTACAGGATATTTAAATGTCAGTATAAGGTGAGTTCAAAGGTGGCAGAAGACAAAATCGCGGTGAACCAGATTTCGTACATTACTAATTCAATCCTACCTCGGCAAGCAGAAACCAGTGCATGCATGTTCCCAATTCGAGTAAAAATGTGTAATACAGTAGTTATGAAATTAAAATAATACAATTGTTCTGGTATAAACTGCTTAATTCCTTGGGCATGAATACAGATTTAGAAAATAACAATATGCTCACCTTGTTTTAAATAAAGTCTATATTGTGTTGTTACTTTCTGTGTGCTGACTTTGTTTGCAATTAAATTAGGAGAAAGGGGAAAAGTGTTACTGTGAGTAGGCCTACATTTACGAAAAATATGTTTTCAATATATTAATTTAATGATAAATTCTTAGGTATAGTACCTAGCTTAAACATAGTCTGGGAATAGCTAAAAATTTTACTTAATGCAATTTTAAGATGAATTTACGTGTTAGGAACTTTTAAAAAATCTACCCAAGCGTAAGAAAAAGACATTCTATTACACATACAGAGTAAAAGAGGATTTGATGTAATTAACAAGGTATTCTAGTGAAAATTCCTACTATAAAACTTCAAGAACCTGATAAATAAAAGTACCAAATTCAAATAATATAGTATTTGAATATGCCTAGTGTATATAGCCTTTTAAAGCCAAAACATGTAACATAACCTAACCTACTTTACTTCAAAATGAGGCTAAAACTTGATAGGGGCGAGAGAATCGTTTGTCAATCTGGCAATTAAAACAATAATAATATGAAAAATAGTTCTACATTTCTATGGTAAGAAAAAAACTTAACGCGATCGGTTGAGATTGAGAAAAATATATTAAACCCAACAATCTAGAGACATTCTGAAGGAAGCGTACCTCTTCTTAAACAACTCGGAACACAGTAATCGTAAGATGTTGGAATGCTCAAAGAAGACATTTCACTCGTAAAGGTTACTTCCTTGAGCATTTCACACCACATATATTTCCCGCTGGGTTTATTATGAGGAATGTTTATCTCCGGGATCCAAACAAACAGAGGGGCCCTTAATCCCGCCATTCTTCTTGGTTTTACCGCCAAACCCATTCTTCTAGGTTTCTGTCATTATTTACAACTTGTCATCTGCTTTGTTGTCAACTTCATTTCATTCAGACCAACTATTCTCCCATTGGGATCACAAGTCGACTTGATTAATGTACTGACTCGAGTGGCAATTCATTAGGATTATGACAAAGGAAGTGGTATTTGCCAGAAAATGCTTTATACTTAAGTTAGGATAATGTCTCATGTCTTTGAGTACTAATTTTTTCTCTAATAAATTAAAACTATGTATATAAGGAATACTGAAGAGGTTATTAAATTGAAGTTCGCGGTAATGTTTGATCATTAATATAAATTGAGTTACTACTTGTTTTGGGCTAAAAAACTATAACTAAAAAAAAAGAGAATGTTATAGTTTACGAACGTCGCAGTCAAGTAATAATTCATAGTTTTACAAGGTTTATCAAATAAAGTATTTTGAATTTTAGATAAAACCTGCCGTTTTAATAGTGAGCTGGAGACAGCCTGACCATCAAACATATAAAGATTCATTATTTGAGGGAGGCATTCAATACAGGTTTTTACAAAAAAAAAAGGCATAACCTGTGTGGATACGTGAACTTACACAGTTTGATTGCGTTTCAAATAACTAAGACACTACGTCATCCCACAGCCATGGAGGGTAGAAGGGGTTTAACCGAGACTTTATATGGGAGAAGTCTTGCGTTATGGAAACTAAACCAGTCGTAAGCTTATGTGTGTTTTATTTTAATTATTATGTGCATGTGTGTTGTTATTGGAAATTTGTTGCGTTTTACGTAATGAAGTTTTACGAAATAAATCATATTCTTAGTACTAAGTTCGACCTTGTTTTAGATAGAGATATTAATTGATAGGTAAAAAGAATTCCCATTTAGGTCCATAAATGATCTCGGAAAACAACAGCCTTCACATTTGGCGATCCCTACAACCATTTGACTGCCGAGAAAAATATCCGATTTAAAATTTGCGAATTTTCCAAAGTAAAACGATTGTCAAAAACAACGACACGGACCACTTCAACAAAATGCGTTTGAAAATATTCTCAAGCCCTCACGTAAGCAGGGGTCGGTCGCAAAACGACATAAATTACTACGTAACTTTTCAAGTTCCGCCACTTTTCATGCAAGTTTGCGGTAATTATAAAAATACGCTGGGGGACTGAAGAGCACTTCATTTCGTCGCCCGGGCCGCTCGATACGAGGACCTTGAGTTACCCTCTATGGACCTTGTGTTATGTAAAATGCACGGCAAATGTCCTTAAATTGAGAAAACGTATTTAGGAGGAAATTATGTTCTTATCAAAGGATGTGTCCTTGCATCCTTAACGAATGGTACAGTGAGGTTCGGATTGAAATTGAAGTTTAACTTAATTAACTCAAAAATATGTAGGTACAGTAATCAGGGTAAACAAGGATTTAATCGATAGCAAATTTTCTTATAGATAAAAAAAATTTTACTGTAAGACTGTAAGTTTGAATTTTCTATTTTTTATTAAGACCGACTTTCACTCTCGTATTTCTTGAACAAAACGCATTCTCATTAACGTAGTGAAATTCAATTCATACAATAAAAAATAAACACAGGTTCCCTAACACTCTTATTTGTAAACCCCAAGTACTCCCAATCATTTAGATTGTAAGATCGTTGTTGCAGGATCTTGGTCAAGCTGTAATCGTCATTAGCAAAATCTAATAAACAAAATGACAAAACAAACAAGAAAAGTCTGTTGAGTGACGAAAACCTACACCGTATGACATAACCCGTTGATGATAATAATAACAATAGCAATCATATATCCAAATTATGGACTCAACAAACTAACACAAGTCGTTCAATATTTTAAATTCACATATAACCGATTAATAGAAAACATCAACAATCGAATGACAATGTAGTTATCTTGCTAACTTCACCAAAATAGCTTCAGCTGATTAGCGCCAAGTGAAGTACACTAACAAGCCGAGGTATCACCGCAACTTCAACCCAACTTCACCTTCACCTGACAAGTGGGGCTTGTTAGGCGTAACTCGAGTCCAACTATTCATAACTTCTAAATGAATGGCGGTATACGATACTTGCTCAAGTATTACCCTTCCTCTCCTACACACTTCTTTATGAAGTAAAAACTGTCAAAGGTGTAATTTATCAGTGAGATGGTTAAAGACGAAAATGCTACAGTTTTAAAATTATTTTCAATTACGGTTTAGACTATATAAAATCACACTAAAGTTCCGTATACGTATGAATTTGTGGCAAAATACAATAAGCTAGAAGTTTCAACAAAAAAATTTTGTATTTTTTGTTAATGTTTTTTTTTGTGTTGTAGTTAAACCCTTAATGAGATTTCACATAACTCCGAAAAATAAAAGTGGATATTTGATTTTGTAAATTGTATTATCAGATATTGATTGGATTTTTTATAAGATCTCAATCACAAGAACTCATCTTTTCGTTTCAGGCTCATGAAATGTCACCTGAGAAACAAATGGTAAACGATGATCAAAAAACAAACGGCATGATTTAGATTTATAGATCACACTGTTCGCACGTGTATACAATATTTAACATCCTTAGTTCGTGAGTAATATTTATATATTTAATAAAAAGCCACTTTAATGTAAATTCACAAGGATATCGTGATTTAAAATCCCCATCTTTAAAATATATTATCTGAGAGCTCTCTAACGAGATCGTTTAGTAAAGAGGCATTAAACGTAATGAGCTCTAATCTCTCTGACAAACCAATAAAACTCTGAAGAGTGGTAAATAAATAAGTGACTTGCGGTACAACTGAGGGGAGAGCGGGGAAACCGAGGGACAGTGGGAATTATACATGAGGGACGGTGGGTAATAGTCCGGGCTCTGGGGAGTCGACATGGTGGGGATACTGCGACTGTTGTAACTCCATAGTTTTGAGTAATGTGTAAAAATATATAAACGTATTTCTAGGGAAACAACAAAGAATGATCAAATGCAAAATAATAAGTCATATCTTTGGATACAAAACTATAGGAAAAGATTTACATTAAATGGGGTTAATCAAACAAAAGATTAATGCAATTAATCATTTATTAAAAATAGTTTTGTTTAAGAAAGAGCCGTAGCACAACATCTTTGGGTGGAACATATGAATTAATACGTCAACAACTGAGCGAATCATATTTACCAGTTTTTGCCAGGTTTTTGCACAGTATAAAAATAAATGATCATAAAAACATGTTCTAGTTATTGATCTACTTAATAATGAAGCATCCACTTAGGCTGAATGTTCATATTTAAATTTGTAAATTCATTTGACATTTTTATTTAATGGGTAGGCTTATTTACACAATGTGTCAACCTTATATTTTCATTTTTAAATGAATTTTTTATATAAGAAAATTATCATAGTAAGGAGAACCTTATTTGAAAGTCTATTATCTGGACGTTTAAAAACCCAGAGTTTCCTCATAATAAATAATCCGTTAATGCATGTTAAAGGCTTGCATTAATTAATTCATAATACATTTACACAATTAGGAATAAATAACGTTTATAAGTACCTGGTATTTTGGCAAGAGATACAAACCCAATTAAATAAAAGAATAATAACAAAAGGACGAAATTGAAAATCTTTTAAGTAGATAACAATTGCAAAGGAAACAAAAGCTAATGTTATTGCCGGAGAGCTTGAATCGTGCCCTCAAAGATTCTTACAATCATCCAGACAATGGATCTCAGTAAAATTACAGTTCTGACCTCTTTGACTAAAAAGCCAGACGGATTATCTTAAAATAACCTTTATAACTATAATTACACATTCTGTTGTATTTCATGTTGCATTTCAAACACAAGTTTTACTTTACATGAATCTATGTAGATTTAGTTTAATTTATGATTCAGTATATAAAAGTCTGATTATCAATTTAATATTTTCCTCTCAATCAACTGAATCACTGATTATTAATTCGTTTAGATTAGTAGCAAAACTATTTGTACGATAAATATCCACCAAAGATAAATTATTTCCGACTAAAACCCATGACTTATTTGGTTATTCATGGTGTTAATAGAAAAGAACAGAAATAATTGTTCATGGCTTTGCAAATAATACACATAAGCTACCAGCAGCAACACTTTATATGCAATTTGTAGTATAATTAGTCATCAATAAGCGTTACAATTATTTCAGTAGGGAATTTGGTTGTCTATAAAATTAACTTTTTTCTTATACATTCTGACCTCACAACTGTTGTAAGTAGTCGGTCTTATTTCCAACAATAATATTGAAATGCACCGTAAGCTTGATTATGCAAATGGAATAATTTATTTATTTGTTTTATTAATAAACACCTTATTATTGAAAAAAATACATATATACTAGGATTAAATGTTAAATAGGCCATGTCATTAGGCCTACTTACAAAAAGTTTTAGTCACCTACCACCACAAACATGTAACATATTTCGTTGTTGGCTTAGCAGCTTTAGTGTTTGCTTATCGATGGTTTTAGTGGAATGGTTTATCCATAAAAAAAAAAAACTCTTTACATCTGAAATGAATATTTCTTTTTTCTAGGCACGTGATATACCGGTAGCTCAATATGGTCTCCGAACCATAGGGACCCACATTGTTACTTACAAAACTTAAAAGCAATTGATGCTAGCCAGTATCTTAACCCGGACCTTAAAGGGAATAAGGCTTGCACCTAATATTACATTTAAATTTAGATTTAATTTACTATACGTTACACGTAATTATAAACACGATATTACAAAAACTACACCCACTCTGTGGCCTAATATTTCCATTGCTATTCCCTATCAGTTAATA
Organism: Macrosteles quadrilineatus; assembly: GCF_028750875.1. Lineage (NCBI taxonomy): Eukaryota > Metazoa > Arthropoda > Insecta > Hemiptera > Cicadellidae > Macrosteles > Macrosteles quadrilineatus. The sequence goes on from NW_026542602.1 coordinate 9,462,211, forward strand.
GACTAATTATAAAGGCCAATTACATGAGTTTGAATTACAAATTACAAAATAACCAACCCCAAATAAACAACCACCGACATAAAGTGACGCACCTCCACTACACCGGGGAGCTATCACATCCCTTGCTCATTTATTATTCCTTCTACCCCTCTCCGCGCCTCCCCTATCTTCCTTAATTATTAAACAGACGTTTTATGTATTTACCGAACTCAAAAGCTTTATTACCGACAAACAAGTGGCCAACGAAAATTCACTTGTGGAATTGACGCTTGGATACAATGTTATCTCAAAGGATTTTATCTTTATAATGCAAAGAACGTTTGACAACCTAACGTATATTTACATAGTTGGTTTTTTTTATGTGGTATTTTAATGGTTATTATATTTAAATTTGTTTGAAATTTACTAACTATACATACGAGATAATAATTTAACAAATTGACCTTGAATAGTTTTGGGACACAAACTAAAACACTTTAACTAAACACATTAACCATATAAGAGTTACAGTAAAATAAAATTCAATATTTCTTGGGCATTTTAATCTTTTGGTCTGTTTAGTATTACTAGTAGGCTATATTGGGGCCTAGTAGTTTGTAATTGGGGGAGCGAGCTGGTCTAGTTGGAGCGCGGTACTTTGGTTCCTGAGGTCTTGGCCTCAAATCCCGCCAAATCACAAATTAATTTCATCCAGCGAACTATTTTATTCTGTGTTCGCTGATTTTATCTAACTGGTATTGCCGCACCCATTAGGTTTACCCTGAAGTAATGTGAAAAACAATCCTGGGCTCGTTTGTCCCAAAGTCATAGGACAAAAAAGAGTCTTTTTAACTTGATAGATGTCAAGAAACTGTCAACTTCGTTCTATTCTGACGTCCGCTCATGTACCAGTAAATCGGTGGTAAAGGATTCAACAAAAACTACGACTAAATGTATAAAGTGCTGGTTTTAACAAAGGAAACCGTTGATATGTTCCTCATTTTAAACTAGCAACAAAACACCCCATTTACCCCCACCCCCGTACCCATTTAGATATTTTTTGTTACAAAAATTGTGTGTGTTTAGTGATACTTATTTTCTTAACATCTATCTATCTATATATTTAATACGCGACATGAAACTTTGTGAACAATAAGGCTTTTTTGTTTTAAGATTTAACCCCACATATTATACCAAAATGTTCGTCTAGGTGTGTAGATGTGCAAACTGGCGTTAGATTTTTGAAATATATCTTTTTAAGGGCGTGGGTTGCCCTTAAAGTTCCTTCCATAAGGATAACATTGTGATTGATTTGAATGTTATTACATTCTGAAACAGATATCAATACATTAGTTTTGTATAAAACATAAATCCCAGCTGTTTTGTTTGGAATTGAAATGTTAACAGTTTGCATGTTTTTTTTAACTTATAACAACCCGGCAAAGAAATGTTACCTATAGGACACGACGAGAGAAAAGTTTTACATTGTACTTTAATTTAAACATTCCAAGGACATGACGACAAAGAAATATTGCCTAAAATTTGAATTATGGTTGGCGTAAATATTACAATGGAATAGTAACAATAAAACTGAACCAACACTGTGCTGCATTTCTTGTTATGTTTATTTGCAAGCATTTTGTATTCTTTATAAGATTGCATTAATGCCACAGATTAAAGATAGACTACTCATTGTACTCTCTGACATGTGCTCAGGGTTTATACAGTGAAAAATTAGGCTTTGAGCTTTTTAGGGGGTATATATTAATATTGTAGCCCCATCCCCCTTTGTTTGTGTGAACCAAAACAATAATTTGACACTTGAAGTCCGTCCCAGGCCAAACACACATCGGCCACTTGGATACAACAAATATTTGTACACGAGGTAGGCCTACAGTTCGATAGGAACGCCCTCTAGCTAATTATCCGTAGTTATTTATTATCAGAGCTGATATAGTGTTGTTTTGAAAATTTTCCTCGCCTGTTTGGATTTGACTTCAGTTTAAAAACAACTACCTGATCTTTCAGTTGTTTTTTGTTGTGTGGTAATACGGGATTTTTTTACACAACCCGAATTAAAAGTACCGAAAGGGAAAAAACTAGCTTCTAATTTAATATTCCTGTTTTCTTTCATTTGTTGCCGATCAGCTGATATAAACTGTTGCATTTTTGTCTATAGGGCTAGTATTATTGGGAATATATTGTTAGTAGAGTCAAGATGGGTTTTCGCAAGCCCAAATTGCATGCGTAGGCACATTATAAGAAAATCAATAGTCTTAGGATGGAATACCGTAATTGAGTCTTATTCAGAGTAAATTCCCTGTAACAAACCTTAACCTAACAATGCATATCAGCTGATAGACAATGAAGTATTCGGACAATTGTAGACAATTGTTGGATTTGGAGATACAACCTATTAAGCTTCCTTTGACCAAAAAAGGGATTCTTGATAATTTTGTGTTGCGTTAAAAAATTGATGCCTAATGCAGTAAAACAAAATACCGAAGCAGGTGTTTACACCATATCCAAATGCCCATAAATCATAATCTTATTTGAGAGTGCTGTATTACTATGTTTGTAGTTTTGTATTGAAAGTATGTCCACTTTCATTATACGATTTTAAGGAATACATCACGGAATCAAATTACGAGGAAGGGAATTGTTGCAAAAAGCCGAAGACGAAGGTAAGATCGGGTGACAACGGCCCCACTACAGTTTCTTGCCATTACTTCTTATCGCCTGTTCTTTTATTGTTCACTTCTCTATTGCACCTTAACTTTTTTAATCCCAATAGTTTGTTTTTATTTGTTTCAGAACCACCGGTGCTTTCAAACATGATTAGATGTTTTACAAGGGTTTAAAGGTAGTCTATTAGTATTGTTATATTAACAATGAAAGAATGATAATTAATTGTTAACGTTTATTGGACGGTTGAAACCACTGTGCTTATTTTATGGATGTGCTTAAGGGCAGTTGTGTAGGTACTATTGTTTAAAGATTTTTCCATCCGGCTATAGTATTAATTGCCGAATAATATGCAGTGTTTTCGTAGCCTACTTTTGTACAATGCTAACAATGGGCGATTAAAATAAAATGGATTGTAACTGACATAAATTACTTAGTAAAATATCCTAATTCACGTTCAATAGTAGTTTTATATTTAAGCATGGCCACTTAACACGAACTTAACGTTTTCTTAACAATAGGCCTACTCAATGCAGAAAAATTGATCTGATATGACCTTGATTAAGAAATTTGTAGGAAATTGTATGCTGTTTAGTCTTAGAGGGAGTTTAAGATAAGAGTTTGGGGATTTATGAACTGAATTTGTGCGGAACTTAATATGAAATTACCCATCGAGTTGATATGTAAACTAAATTTATTACCAAAATCTGCGTACTACAGTGACATGTAATTTACACATACAAAGTTCAAACGGATATAATATAAATCTTTAGAATCCTTACAGTTGAACATGATTGTGAAACATTCCTTTCTCCAAGATTCACATATGAGATTCTTTAATTTGGCGAACGTTTTGATGTCTCGGCTAATATTTTACCATCGAGCAATGTCGATATCAATTAATTATCGGTTTCCTTAGATAAGACAAACCTAACTACCAACTCTCAAGTTGTTAATGAGCAAACATTTACATTAATTAATTGATCTGCTACCAAACTGGTGAATTCTACTGCCTCAGTACTGATCATTTGTTCTCAATATTCCACTTATATATCACAAGGGATTTAGTCGATTGAAAATTACATTTATCATAACTTGATGGTGTTAGTCATATAAGTTTTATGGACAGTTATTCCAAGGAAAACTGCAAAATAAATTGAAACTACCTGTTATGATGAAGTGCTCGTTATCGTACACACCTGTAACAGAATACCATTATTAAATACACGCAAAATACGTTTGTCTTAATCAATTTGGTATCTACTCATTTTTGATGCAATGATTTATTCAATAGACACACAGTTCTTCAAATTGTGTCATTTAGGATAGCAGGTTAGAGGGAAGAAAGGAAAGCTCGCAACAACACTGACAATCACACTACCAAACACAAGTAGTATGAAATTATTCCAATGGCAAATGATAGTTAAAATGGCTGTACATTTGTACAAAATAACAAAAGCGACGGTTGTGAGGAAAGGGATATTGAGCGCATGCTTATACCGATCGCCGATTCATCAACACGATTTTTACCTGAGACTATCCTTATACCTAAAGCTTGAAATATAAAGTAAACCATCCAGTCACATTTTTAAATAAAGTCATTAGTGATCGACTGGATTTGAACCCATATCATTAGGGAAAGGTGTGCCATAAATGTACTATCTGCACCTATTTCAAAGATCATTCACAACTATACAGCTGGAAACGATCAAGCAGCAACCTATGTAGGTTTTGATTTGGTACATCCAACAATGTTAAAATTTTTGGAAAAGAAATACATCGCAACAATGCAAGACTTTACACAGCTGATCTAATTTTAAACACATATTTTACGTAATAGTAGGTCAAATCACTAATAACTCACAACACTCACGGTCAAACCATAACATATGGTCAGCGTGGAGCGATGTAATGAAGTTTAGAGGCAATGCAGGTCATCAGAGTAAGCGATTGACCGCTAAAAGCTCATCAATTTTATCCTCAATCAGGTCATCAAATCATCCTTGCCCCTGATACGGTTGACGTTCTGTAAGTTACTATTTCTATTCGGACACGTGATATCGAGATTTTGTTTATTGCGGTATTTTTTAAAAGCTTTCAGTTGGTGTGTGGTGGTATTCTGTATAAACATTTTGATACGTAAATTACCTGTCGAAAAATAAATGTTTCAATACCAGTTTAAAGACATTGTTTTCTCAAATAGAGTTTAGGATGAATACCTTCCAAACAATGGTTTAGTCTTTTCCAATTCAAATGTTGCCTAATTTAAGGGGCGGATGTACTTTTCGCGTAGCTTATAAAATATTACCTAAATATATTACAGTCGTTTTCCATGGTGCAAAGAAAAGTTAACATACTTAACATGTCAGACTAATGTTAGAAGCACAGTTCTCAAAAACAGCAAATTATATTTTATTCAAAAGCATGTTCAACAACCCTTTTGAAAATTCGCGAGCAGACTAAAAAAAAAAAATACAAAACAAGAGTTGGAATATGGACTAAGTAGCTATTTGTAAACATTTTTTAAATCATAAACATTAAAATGAGCTCGACAAATTTGAAGTTTCAATTGACAAATACTTAATTCAAATGAAATTACGTAGGCCTAAAACGCAAAAATCAATTAACATTGTTAAATGCTCCAACAGGTGATACGTGCTGTAGTAACCTATTGTTTTTAAACAATCATGTGTCGCTCAATAATTGAATTTCATTGGACAATACAGATAAAATATTTATATTTGAGACTTTTGGAATTTTAATCAGCTTATTTCTGCAAGTCACAACAAACAACTGCAACGCAGTGTGTAGATGGATGATAATTACGATTGTATGAACCCTGAGGTTTCAACAAAATCTAATTCAACTGTGATAATAGTTATTTGGATTTTATGTATTTAATACAGGTCTGCAACAGTATAGATTGCAATGACATGGTTATATGGTTATATTAGTATCAAAACAATCCCCGTATTAAACTATGAACAGTTTGTTTATGAATTCTGAAAATATTACTGTACAATTTTAACCAGGCCCTGATCGCAATACAGGTCAATTGTGAAAATAAAAACTCAACAAGAAGTTTAAAACATACTTTTAACTCAAATAATGAAAAAATCTTTATAATCTATCCGTGTCCACTTACGAGTACGAATAAATAATATTCCCTCTATAATGTTGGGATATAAATGGTTTAATAACGCTAAATTATGCATATGTGAGCTTCAATGAATTGTAGTAATGGTTTCGGGGAAAATTTGCTCCGCCAAGATGTATTTCGATATATTATAGTAACACAAAAATTCATTTAAAGTAAAATATAATTTATTTTAGGAACCTATGTAAAGTAATAAATTGACGTTTTGAACCCTATTTCAAAATTACTGCATTTCTTAAATGCAACCATAGCAACAGACAGTTTGGTAGAACGGATTGCTGTAAACTATGATTTACGGCAACTTACAGATTTTTACTACATAAACTATTTAGTAAAAAACTTTTAATGAAGGATTTAAATCAGAATGTCTAAACAATGATCACGAGCAACAGGTGGACCAATATTGGCTTTTAGTTCTAATAAAACGGGTTAACTAAAAAGCAAAGATACAAATATTTGTCTAAGCCACGTCTTAAGTTATACATTACAACGTTTCCATTTTCTCTAAGCAAAGGTTTTAGAGACTAAAATGGAAGACGTAGAAGTCACCCCCTACTTCTAGTTTAATCCTAATTGTTCTGCTTCCCTCCAAAAGTGGTGTTAAAGGTTGGCTTCTTAACTCCCTAGTCGTTTCTTGAATAGAAATATAAAACGTGAAATAAAGAAGGCATCTATGTTTTATAACAGAAAAAATATTGGACATCAGACAAGGAATGAAATTTCGTAAAATAATATACAAGTATATATAGACATTATTCATCAAGCGTTCATCAAAGCAACAGAGTGAGTACATGAAGAAAGTAAGTAGGCAAAAATTCTGAACATATGTAAAAAATAAGACCCTTTGCACTCTCATTGAAAACTTGCTTCGGATTAGTTTGAGTATAAGTAACTGGTAGTAATGGAATGACACACGGGTATAAAATAGGAAAACATTTTGTGTGACTTAAGTAGGGTGAATATTGTACATCATTCATCACTTAAAGATTGATTATTATTTTTTTATAGACTGACACAGTTAAAGTAGCCGTCCAATCAGATCATGATAGTCTGGAATGAAACCCGTATTTCCACGAAAAGAAGTTAGCGAAAAACACGTCATTATGTAATATTGTAACGATAAAACAAGAACGATCGTAAAAAATGTATTCCAATTCGCAAGTAAACTTATTGCAGTAATAAGATGAAAGATTTAGTATAATACTCGAACAAGAAAATCCTGATTCTTATGGAAAGCAACAATCATAGAGAAACACAAAAGCAATTGCAATTTCAGTTCTGAGAGCTTTAATATCCTCTAACCTCTTTACGATTATTTGGGAAGCGGAATTGCTGCTAAACTATATTGTGAAATAGTCTAGCTTCTAGAGCTTGTGTATTTTACTAATTTATTTTAATAAAATATACAAGCTGGATGTTAGAAATATGTATTTTGTAATGCTCTTTTTTAATAATACAGTACAATAAATACATAAACGAAAAATGTATATACTGCAGTTTTGACCTTTGACGAATACTTAATTCAATAACTAGTTCAAATAATTCCATCAATTATGGGGGAATCTAAGGTCTAACAATTTTCCATACAATTACATTGTTTAACCATTCCTCAATAGCCAAGACAGGACAGCTGAATGATACTACATTTTTTTTTAAATAAACTCCACACGAGTCACAATTATCTTTCATTCGTAAAACGTCACCATAATTTCATAATTCGATTTAAAATTGACTAGTGGCTATCCTTATATGGGAGTGAAGGACATTCGGCCTGGGTTGATTCTGAGAAACCTACCTACAACAAACAATAGAGAACGTCGATAGCTCTGAGTCTGTTCTCCCCGAAAGATTCCCTATAGGTTATTTTAAAAGGTGTTGTGGGTAAGAGGAAAGTAGGGTAGGGGTATTAGGGGGTGTGCGACACAGCAAACTGGACAAAAACTACCAATCGGAAAATGACAACATTCTGTATCGACGACCTTCTCTACCACCCCAAGAGTATTTCTGGAGTATTCCTGGATTGATTTGGCAATGCGCAAGCTGGAGTCAGGCCCTTGCTTCTTAGAAACCTACCCTCCACAAAAAAAAAAAAAAAAAATAGGAAGCAGCCCCAGGCATAGTGTTTGTTTCCGTGTGCTCCCGCTATCTCCGCGTTCCGCCATCTCCGAACCCAAATCCGTCCCGCCACCTCCGAATTCTTGAGTGACCCTTATAATCCCGTCACTGCCTGCGTTGTTAGCTGTCATTGCATCCACGGTTGCGAAGCCCCGTGGATGGAAGATTTAATGAAAATTTAACCTGTGGTTAGGTTAGGTTAGGTCAGGTTAGGTTAGGTTAGGTTAGGTTAGAATAGGTTAAGTTAGGTTAGGTTAGGTTTGGACGGAAAGTCTTAACGCAGGAAGTAACCGAGGATTATAGGTGTCACTCTGAAATTCGGAGATAGCGGTACACGGAGGTGGCGGGACGCGGAGATAGCGGGAGGTAACCTTCGTTTCCCCTTATGAGGAATCATCTGAGTAATTTATTAGATGATGTATTTTTCGAATCTAAAGATAATAATAGTTCTGGAAAGCCCTAGTAAGGGGCCTACCTTCGGTTGTAGAGCCGCCACTCAATTAAAATTATAGATCTGTCAGGTAAGGGAAGTATTCCGAAAGTATAAGAAGTATTTCTACTCAAAGAGAAAACATAGATTTCCTTAATTATAACTTAATTAGAACTGTTACGTCCCTACTTACCCATAATACCTACAACTCTACTGTTATTTACTACCCTCCCCCAAGGGACCAATCTCACTTTAACTCGTGCATTATTTCCCCCCCTCAACCCCTTCTCACAAAACGTTTAATTACTTAACATACGTTTTATGTATTTACGAAACACTTAAAAGCTTGATTGCTCGAACATAGCGAGATCAGTGGTTTTGACGTTCAAATGGCTTCAGTGCTAGGCAAATTGCAATGAAATGGGAATCTAAAGAACGATGTTTCTTTTAAGGGTGCGATTGGCATTACAAATATATGGCTGCATATTGTAACAGGTACTGTTTTGAGCTAATAAGATGACAAGGTAGTCCATGTATGTAAAAAGGTTGTCGTTAAGTACCCTGACAAGCTTCATACAACTTAATGTTAATTTATATTTATGCTATGATATTTATTTGGGTTCCGCCTCAATTCGTCACAGAATTCTTTTAGTACTCAACAACGTATATTAGTTTGATCTTAAATTTAAATCATTAGAAAAATACGAGTTTTAAATCCTTAGTAAAATCATGTTACTTTAGCACTCGTAATACGTGTGATAAGATAACGCCTGCAGTATACGTATTGATTAGACATTAATTAAATTAATTTAAAATTAATGGCTTCTTACTAAATAGATTGTAAACAAATTGTGACTCTATTCAAAATAATAGTACAAAAGAACATGGAAAATAAACTATTAAATTGCAAAACTAATACTTTAACAGCAAAATACTGTAACAGTAAACTCAAGTAAAGTACTTGAGTTTATTTGAAGATGCTGTTTGTAGGTTATACTCCATGAGAGCATGTGGAATCATGGCGGATTGCAGGGTATGAAAAGGTTGTTATTCTGGCTGAGAACACCTTTCACAGGTTTCAGCACCGTGAAAAGGCCAATGAATACACCGACACAGCGAGCATTGAGTGTAGATACTTTACTGGAGTAAACATTACAAATTAATTATACTACAGTATTGGTGTTTGTAAATGCAATATATATGCTCGTTGGATAGGGAGTATGATTGTTTTACCTATATTTCAAAAGTTGCAGCTACTCTGAAAGTTGAAGTCCGGGGTAGGCCTACTTTCTACTATCTCCCCCTATACCATAGTATATGGAGAAAGTATTGTTTTCCTTCAAAATTTTGGAGTTTGAGTTTTGAGTGGATATATTCCCCCTGGACCCAAAAAAGTGGTTTTCGAAGTGATTCTGAAAAAAAATGGTACAAATCTCATTTATGTTAAAATTACGGTTTAAAAGTTATTGTAAATTATGTTATTTTCCCATAAAAACACCATAAAAAAACGAAAATTGGATTTTATAAAAAAATCCGGTATTGATTTAACATAGTATGTTATGGCCCTTACAATTTTGATAGTTTTTCATTTTTATAAATTTTGATTTTTAATGGGGATTTTCTCATAAAACCCCATAAAATAACGGAAAAATAGGATTTTTCCAAAAACGGCCCGATCAATTTTGATACAAATTTTGTATGTTATAGTCCTTTATATTCTGAACAAAATGGTACAAATCCCATTCCTGTAAAAATTACAGTTTAAAAGTTACTGTAAATTATGTTATTTTACCCATAGAAAATCCCATAAAATAACGAACAAATCGGATTTTCCCAAAAATGGCCCAAACAATTTTGATTAAAAATTTAGTATGTTAGCCTTTAGTCCTTAAATTCTGAACAAAATTGTACAAATCCCATTTCCGTATATTTATTCTCACCGCTTACACATGATAAAGGTTGTTGACAAAGTTATGGGAGAAAGTATGTGTCAGAATGCTGATACCGTTTATTTTATAGGCTCTAATTCGGATCCCAACGGCTAAATGATGTTGTCCAAACCCAATAGTTCAGGTGTATTGCGTCTACATAAGTAGAAATACATGGTCATTTAGGCGAGTTGGTCAGTTTCGTTTCTTTTGCCAACGTATAAAATAATTAAGGTATTTTTATAATTGGATCCATCAGAAACATGAGTATACCTGATATTTCTTATTAACATACGTTTGTTTCGACATACCTTTCAAATGTATTAAAGGAGTGTATATAGGATTTATGTGAATATCAAAAGAGTACTAGCCTTAGAAAAAAGAGTTTTGACGATACCGGTTCATGTCACATTTTTCCGACATAGACATGTTTCCCATTGATCTTGACTGCAGACTTAATTATGTTTTGCAACTTGATTTTAAAATATAAAACTTACACGTGCGGAATAATTTTTAAAACGCAATCAGGATATTAACTAAATAAATAAAGCAACCTTGTGAATTCTGGGGTACAATATTACAACCCTCCCAAAAACTTATCTCTTAGCATTAAACTGTATAACATAATCATAGCAAGATAGTACACACATATGCATAATTCAGCCATTAATATCGACAATGAAACCAAGCAATCAAAAAACCCCCTACAAGTACACAAAACCGTGGGGATTTACAAAATGGTGAAAAATTCAAACACGTAAATAGTTTCTAAAAAGAAACTTCTAAAGATAACACGATACATGACACTTCGCCAACAGTTGTTAACCAAGAACTAGTAATACTTTAACACAAAGATATGAGTTTAAACACGACGCTAATTAGTATTAGTAGGTGTTCATTAAGCAACCACCCTCGCAACCAAGACACCTTGTTAAGGCAACTTGACTCCAACTGTTCATAACTTGCTGACTAAGTTCAATGTTCAGTGGTAACCCTGAGTGAACTTGCGTGATAGGTGTTTTGGTTTGGCACTTAGTGAAGGAGTACCTGGCGGCCGTGCTTTGCTGGAAGGAAAAGAAACTCTTCTGTCAACAAGGTTGCCTACTGAAAATGTTTAAATACACTCAGTAATTGGTCATACAAGTCTTACCCCGCAAAAAAAGCATTTGCTAATGGAATGGAAAAATCGATAATAATTTTTAAAATAAGGTATGTTTGTTTTTTCCCAAAAACCCATATCTAAATGTTTTCGCAGACTCTGCGTTACCAGGTTAAAATTGGTCTATTATATATTTGGTACCAAACCAAGAGTGTTCCTCTAGGCTTTTTAAGTTGAAATTTATCTTTTACACGCATCTTAACTTGTGCTGTTAACTTTAAACTTGTGGCACGGCTTATTGAAAGATATTTTTAAATTGGTTCGTTAACAACAAACAAACACAAATAAAATAATAAAATAAAAAATATACACGGGAAGGTGAAATATTAAAAATTATAAAAGAAGAACTAGACGACGCTAAAAGGTGATTGCATAGTAAATGATTGCAAGAGAGTTAAATTAAATATTTAATCATCTCGATCTGAAAGTTTCATTAACTCAGAGGAGTTCGAATTAGCTACTGTATAGAATTATTAGTAAAAGAACCAATTTCATACTTAGCCGTAAAAGAACCTAAATTCACAGTGATCTAGGTAAGTTTTCAGAGACATTTTGAATATGACTTATGTTATGTTGAGTTTTCGATGTTACACAACTGTAGCTAGTTTTAGCTATGGGAAAACACTATAGCCTTGTGGTTCGGAACCCACCCTAAGACGATGGTCCACTTAACTAGGTAGTTCAAATTCGAATTGCTTTGTTTGTTAATTGACAAATTACAAAACTGTGAAGCAATAATCTTTGAAAATAATCTAATAAATAGATGAAGCAGGTAAATATAAAACATTTACATATTTTTGGTTAACTGTACTTACTTTCCGTGTCCGGAAATCAGACTTCGCTTTTCCAAAAATTAGCTACCGATATGGCTTTGTCATTCGCATGTAAAAGATCATCCAACTGTAGCAAATATTTAACTCATTATAAAAAATAAATTATTTACAAGCTTTTAACAAAAAAGTTCAATACGTTTCGGCATAAGCTTTCTTCGGAACAAAACAAAACATATTTCACTCAATAAGAACTAAAACAAATATAAATTTAAATTATCAAGAACAAATTTTACTGGTTTGTTAAATAACAAACTCGCCAACCGAGTAAAAAACTAAAAGGTTCAGTCCCACAAGCGATAGAATAAATAGATCTCTAGATCAAATACCTCAAATGAAAATTATAGATAACAACTATACCTTACTAATCTGATACAGTAAAAAATACCACCGCCGCAGCAAACCTGCAGACTAAGCGAATTTCCATTTGCCTGATTGGATTTACACTAAAATGTATCCTTAAAAATATTACATGTATTCCCTATTTAAATAGCGTTAGTTTAACGAGTACTTAGGTTTGCTGCAACAAAGAGGGTGGTAAAAAAGTGTTTTTTGTAAAATTTTAACAGTTTAGTAAATGAATGAATTTTCCAAAATTTGATCAAAATAAGCTCATAAGCAAACAAACTACAACATTTTACAATTTTCTCCAAAAGAATAACATGGGAATTTTAAATTTACAATTTTTTTTAAATTTTCTCCGAATTGAATTTCCATTAGGCGCATAATAACGCTTCAATATACTAAATTATTTGTGTTTTTAAGCTCTACAAAATGATTTGAAAATAAGTTGCAAAATTTCATGTATATTTATGTATTATTTTACATATAAATTTTTTACACATATGAATTTGTTTTTGGCCTCTAGGGACATCAAAACGAAGGTAAATCGGTCCCGGGTCCAGGTCAACCATGAGTACTACGGTAATAGCTGATTCCCTATATGGGAAATTCGCTAATAGCATTTTAAAATATGGATCACAATTTTATAAAACTACGTAGTCTACATTGTATCTTTCACTAACGAGTCTATCGGATTAGTTTCACATATTCGATCTCACAAACCGCGCTCGGCTATCGACTTTAGGCTCATCAGCTTCCATTCAATTTCACTAATCGTCGCCAGATCGAAACGCCGATTTAAATGGACAAAACAACCCACTTCGCCAATACTCCAGCAACGCCCAATGTTCACCTATAAATGTTTCCTACCCGTTCAAAGCAGACAGTGGTGTATTCTAGTTTAAATACGAGTATTAAAAGATACTTATTCGTAAAATAATCGTTGTAGGCGTATAATATAGCCTATGTAAGAAACTTGTAACATAATCTGTCACCTGTAGGCAATGTTTTGCTAAGCAGAAAATTTATAATTTGTATTTTTTAACGTGTATGGCGTTAAAAAAGCTAGTGTTCACACCACATAATTTATTGGTCAGTTAGAGATCGGTTGGAGAGCAGAGCAACATTTTACATCACGAATACAATTTTAGGTGATGCAGTTAGTTTTATCGAGGAGAAATCCACAGTTAACAAAGCCTTAACAAAGAACTCAAGGCAAGTTAGTGTATGGTAAATAACAAACGCCTAACCTAAAACACTTATTGTTTCGATGGTTTATTCAAAACTAACTAACCTACAGTAGTTAATAGTTATGTGTACTAACCAAAATGTTGTTCTTCATTTTCCCAATTATTGAGGAGCCAGTTTTTTTGTTTGGTAATATTGATTTGGTCTCTTCGTTTCCTTGATCGAAATTAGAACTAATATGAGACACTTACTGTAAACCTATTGTTAAACATATTATATTCATTCTCTGAAATAACAATAACACGGCAATGAAAATATGTTTATGATGAGATAGGTTGGGTCGCATTAAAGGATAACTTACTTTAGGGGATTAAACTGACTTGAGGGCTTCATACTATTAACCTCATTTTAATTCTCTCCATGAACAGCATCAAATTACTTGTCAATTAAAATCCAAAATATCAAGGTTAACACAGTGTATGATTTCAAACGTTACTATTTTTATTATTCACAAAACATCATTATGGGGATTTGTAATAACAAATTGAAATTTTACCCGAGAAAGAAGAATAACATGAACAATGGTGTATCATGAGGTATTCTTTACACAGAGTTGTTAATAGAGTTGATGAATGTAACAAGGTATACTTGTTAAGGTTGATTGAAACTTGTAGTAAACTTGATTCACCTTCAACAATACTCGTACACCGGGACTGCGATGAGATTCTATACACGTTCATTACACAGTATCATATCTCATTACGAATCTTCCCTATTTATAATCCGAAAATTCATCATGTGGGACAAAGAATCGCATTTATGATTGTGCGGTGTTGCTATTCTGGTTGTGTTTTCTAAATATCGTGACATATTACGTCTTTGGGGATTAATAATTTCTCATTTTTCTGTTCATTGGTATTTGTAGTTAAAAAAAAATGTGGAGGTTTAAGTAAACGTAGTTATTTTCCAGCAACGATTAAAATATTATCAAGAACCAAAGTTTCTTCGCCACCAAAGTCAGACGCGCTGACCACTAGGCTAGGAGCACACCCAACGATAATTAAGTAGAACATGTTATCTTATTGATCGTGCAATTGATCCTATTGTCTACTATTGTACTAGGCCTACACAAAACTATCAATAGTAATTGAAAAAGATAACCTAACTACAATATTTACTTTTAGATATTTAACTGATTTCACGTTAAATCCATGTACACAACATTTGACAGGCAAGACCCTCATAGAAGCAGAAAGTATATTGGGTAATATTGATCATTATCGTTAAAATTGCTAAAAACTTTTTAACCTTGGGTTAAACGTTCAATAATTCTTCGACAAGGAATGCAATAATATTATTGGCAGAATATGAATTATATTACAATCAAAATGTTCCGTAAAAATAACTACGGGACCTGCTTATTTCCAATTACAGCAGATCAAACCATAACGGCAGACAGTTGAATCAAATCTTCCTACAGTCAAGCGGATAGATTGATTCTGAGGACCCTTCCCTTGCAGAACCTTTGAGGGTAGTAACCTGATACCGCGCTAATATCTCAGCTCAGAACCCCTTCCTTCGCCTTCCTGATCAAACTGCTCTTTGATCATCATTTAATTACACTTCTGAGAACAGTTTTCAAAAGGTTTTGCCCACCTGATTGGGTTTCCAGTGATTATTGGTAATCTTGAACAATCAATACTGTACGTGTTCTTGTCTTCGTGTACCTATGGTATCGTAGCATTTGTATAAAGTCTAATGTAAGTCATGGTGAGTTTATTTTGTAGTGTATATAGAGAAATTGTGGTTTAAAAGCCCGTTTCTCGAAATATCTAGCTCTAGAATTCTACAGCGTCTTTAAATGGGGCGACCCCGTTAAACACAACAGCTGAAAACACCAAATCTTTAGAGCTGTCAAAAAACATGCAAAAAATTTAAAGCAATCAATGTATATATATAGAAATTCTTTTCAGACTTCGGTTTGTTGCTGGACATCTAGTAGCATTGACGAAAATTGTATGTGTAATTGTCCAGATTTGTTAGTTCTAATACCATAGAGGTATGCATTTAAGTAAAGTATCATGATATTTATGTTATCTATGATTCAATTTATTTTGAATCTTTTACATTCTTGATTTACGCTGGAACACAGTAGGGCTGCCTTTAATATACAGAGTTTTAAGAGATGGCAACTGACCATAAATATCGTAATATAACTAAAAACTATATTTTAAACCATATGAAGTTATTTATTTTAATTCTTACAACAGTTACGTAAAATTGTCTAACATGTTATAGTTGTAGGTTATAGAAGCATATGGCGCCTGTTATTCTTGGTAGTGAAGGGAGGCATGTGTCCAGATATTTGATATCACAAATTACGGCAAGGTGGGGCGGCGGGGGAGGGGTCGAGATCTCTATAAACATTAACCCGATTGTAGTTCTAGTGAAGCACTATCCAGTAAAGCTGTGTTTGGAAATACACCAATCACAATGAACATGAGCTTAATTAGGTTAAAAATATGAGTAGGATCACTATTATGTATTTAGCCCAAATATGCATTGCTTAACACGAAAATTTCGGTACATATACAGTACAAATATCACTTGAAGGCATATCGACACTGCCATTCATGTTATTTGGTTTAATTGTAAGTAGTAGCCAAACACGGGGGTGATCCCGTGACGTCATAATTAGGTAATTGGTAAGTATTTTGTGATTGTGGAGCAGCGTGAATTACGCAGCGACTCTGGCGATGTATGTTGTGGATTGGTTGGTATTGTTATTAGGTCAAGGTCATCTGAATCTGTTTTTAAAAAATATTCTGCACTAATGGATAAATAGTGCAGAATATTTTTTATTTTATTTATTCATTTATTTTTTTTACAATCAACAATAGTAATAATAATGTAAAGTAGTTAAATCTAAGTTAAATCTAAGAAGTGTTGGAATCGTTCTTCGTCGTAGAGCTGCTGCTTCCATATATGTTGAATGCTGAATGGTCGGTTTCAAATTTTCTTCGATTGGGGCATGGTGGTTTGTAAGCTCCGTAGTCTGGAAGCAGAGTGCTGTTGGCTGTTGTTGTTACTGTAACTGCATACCCACTTGCAAGTAGAACTCTCAACTCTTCAGCAAAAACATCTATATCATGGTAGGTTGAAAGTTGAACATCGTCGTACTGGACAAACTTCACCTTGAGAGACATAATTGTTGTATTGAGCTGAAGTTGCCTCTAGGAAGTCCGCAGAACGATTGAAGGCATAGGACTATCTTCTTGTATTTATAGGTAAAGTCCATCCCCCCCCCCTCCTAGCTACCCCCACCACTAATCTTTTTAAAGGGCCTCGTATTACACCATAAATATTTTCATCACAGAAATAATAGGGGTTCTACAATAAACGCAATTGTCAACACTTAGGCCGCACATGATGCAGCTGCAAAAATGTTTGCAAGGTAAAAACACAATTTCCCTCTCTGCGGACAAACATACTATGCACTCCGATCCTTGTTTTTGCACAGGTTCGTTTGTTCCTACGCCTTTGGTTGAGCTTCTCTTTTTAACTATCACATTTTTATTTATTCGCTTGGAATATTTGTTCACAAAGTCTTGCCCCTTGTTAACAACCACAAAGGGGCATCTTGGAAACCATCGTGCATGTTCTTGCCACGGATCATCTTCTTCTTGCCAATCCTTTAATCCTCCTCCACAGTAGTAACATATAGTTTCATCATTCTTCCCAGTGTAAAAAAACCCTGCTTCGGATAATTCCCATTTGGAATTGTTTACGACAGAGTTATGTAAACTTTTTTCAAAAGAATTTAGCCTAGTTTGAAAGTGAGTATAGTTCGGAAAGGCAATTTTAATCTTCAAAATGGTTGCGGACATATTAAGAGAGTAGATGGCTCGCTGCAATCCAAATGATTAAAACCCAACTGTTAGCAACGTTTTATACGCAAAGAAGATGGGTGGGGGTTAGCTAGTTTGTAATCGATTGTAAAAATGTTGTTTCTGATTTAGGTCAAGGTCATCCATATCAGTTTTTAAAAAATATCATGTTAGTATTTTAGACAAAATACTAACATGATAATTTATAATATTTTATTTATATACAATCATTTGTACAATATTCTTATTCTAACAACAGTGCAAAGAGAGTTCTGTAGAGTTGTTCCCACTAACTCCATGAGATACCAAATAGAGAGAGCCCGGTTCGATGCTGCGTAGATCCTCATTTTGTAACATGCTGACAAACCGTTTTGGAAGAAACATTTGGAACTTTGGTTCATCTCCTGGAGTAAAAGGTGCATCGCTTAAGGAGACTAGAATAGCGTCCCCAATAGATGTTTCCATTTTCTTCATTCTATGCACAATATAATGTTTTAGTTCCTTAAGTTCTGAACACTTTTTAGTAATTAAAACACTTGACTTTGAATGAGTGTTGAACTGATCAACAAGGTTCTGGAGTTGAGATGCCATCTTTATTGGTCAAGCTGTAGGTGTTTTCCTGTCCTAGGTTGGAACAATACTGATGTGTTGTCTGCACACTTTCCTCATATTTATACCCATCGATTCCCCCACTACCGCAGCTCTCCTTTTGGTTTAGGAATGATGCTATACGGTATGCATTTTTTAAAGCACATTGACCTTGACGATGACATTTGTTTTTGCCTGCAAGACAAATACCGTCATAACACACTTTAAAATTTGAGTCAATCGTTACATCAATCACGTTACCAATGGTATATTTTTGAATCCAGCTTCGTTTTTCCAAACCTTTAGTGTAAATACGGTTGAATTTCGCACAAAAGTGATACATTACATCATCTACAGTGTTGTAATCTAAAAATCCTTCATTCCATGCAATGTGATGAAAATTCCTAGTAACCCACTTATTAGTTAACTTGGCTTTAGAATTTAGTTTTTTAAAAGAATGTGGTGGTTTAAACATAAAGGGATAGACAACGTACGTTAATAAATCTAAAATTACTAACTCCTTAACAACATATTCATTTGTATTTCCACGAAAAGCTTGGAACTCAATCACACAGGGTTTCTCTTCTATTGTTTTAACTTTGTCTGAGAACCATACCCTCTGCTCCATGGTAAGAATGTTAAGTAACTGATTTCCACACCACGGTAGGTTTTATATTTATACCAGGCCGTACAGTTAAGGCGCGTTGATGTATATTTAACGTGGGCATCATCCCCAAGTAGGCCTACCCCACGAGTTTAAATTAGTTTTTTTTTTTATTTCAAACTAAAACACACTTAGATTGGCTGTGTTTCTTCAATATTTTCTTTTACGTCATCCGTTGTAGTCTTATTGATCTCGTAGTCTTTTATACTCCGCCACATTTCAACCTCATAGGGGATTCGATTAAAAATTGATGTATCGATCGGTCCGTGTAGAATCTGGGAGTCAGGGTATTGATCCATAGCATCCACTAAATATTCTTTTATTACAGAGCTTGAAAATGTTAGTTGTTTCATGTATCTAGTTACAGGTGAAGCGGCACAACCCAAAACATAAAATTCTTCTCTTGTTAGTTGAATCTTAATATCGTGTTTTGATAGGTCTCTGAAACGTATTTGCTGTCCTCCACGATACTTATAAATATCTATTTCTATGTCACAATCCAATAACCGAACAGCCGTTTTTTTACCAAACATGTTTTTAGCCAAATAACATTCGATTAAGTGCAAATGTTTTATGAATGAGTCCCAAGCATGCTCCGAAAAAAACAACATTTTTGCTCCATGATTTAAAATTGCGTTAGGTGCGTATGATAGGTCCTTCACTAATCCGATTGCAATGCCTTTAGACATACATCTTGAAATGGGGTAAAATATACGGAGGAAAATATCCGTTAACATATTAAGAGGAAGGTCGTCTTCGGGGGTTTTCTTCCTCTTTAGCGCTGAGTTAGTTACAAAAACACTGTTTTCACAACTGTCCATATCATTGTTATCTTGAGTATGGAATTTTAGAAACTCTGATAATTCATCTTCACAAAGCTTAACTTTTGCGTCATATTCTTCTTCTCTAACAACCACCTCTTCTTCCACTTTGGTACTGCTTTTATCTTTGTCCGTTAAAGAATTCATGTCTACAGTATCATATGTTGCTTCAACCACTGACAAATATAAACTGAATCCTTGCTTAAGTGACTGCTATTTATACCTTGTCTTGCTGAGGCTTATAAAACCATCTTTACTATACCGGTTAAAGGTGTGTACGTTACAATTTTGTCATGAAGAATCAAACAGTACGCACTTGTATTAGAAGGTATGTTGGATTCAAACTCCATTTCTAATTTAATATCCACGCTAGAAGATTTAACGGATTCATTTTGTTTTGAACAATCAATAACCACGATAGGTGCTTTTGAACTAAATTCAGTTGGTGATAGTAATGGTGTGTTTGCCTTGCCATAATATGAAGATTGAAATCTTGCATACATGTCGTATAAAATACTATACCGCTTCTTTTCAAAAGAAACATTTAAATTGTCGTATGGAAAGAATTGAGAGTTAAGGTACAGTTTACAGTTTTTAAGTTTACAATGATCGAATAATGTTGCATCAGCAGTTATGTTACTTCTTCTGTCCGTTTGCAGTCCAACTATCACATATCTAGGTTTTTCCAAATGATTAGAAGTCTTTACAGTCCATGTATGTCTTTCTGTCTCCGGTAGAATAGGGTATTCATGCAATTCCCAGCTTCTGAATGGTAGAACGATATCACGATCAGCTTTCAACTGCCTTAAAAGTGTAATCCTGTGTTCATCTGCCAGTTTCAAGTGTGGGACTCTCCAAACTATCTTATTCAAGTATAATTTCCATTCCAGAGCTTCTTCAGTCGTTGATTGAGGTGCTATAATAAGGTCTTTGTCATTTGAAGATCGCAACAGAACCAATTCTTGTTTTACGTTTATCAATATCTTATTGTAATCCTCCGCAAAACCTAGTAACAACCTTAACGGCACAGAAAAATCAAAATTACCATTTGCATTGGGTTTTATGGAATCTGAACTGGGATTAACCCACCCAGCAACCGCTAGTAGATTTCTTGCGTTTGGTGATAATGAGCATAGTCCTTTCAGTGTACTAGATATCCCTACCCTTTTTGTAGAGTCTATGGTAACTCCTGAAATTTCATACCTTATTTCATCAAAAAGAAACGCCATCGGGTTACTAACGAAAGGAATGGTTGTTCCAATAGTGCCATCCTTTTTTGTTACTGTTCCTTCGATGTACAAACAACTCTCAGAAGGAAGGGTGTAGACATCTTGCTGTTGGATTGGAATTCTAATTTCATCGTTATTGTTTAATTTCGATGAAGCGTAGGGGTTGTGGGTGTGATACTCTTTTTCCCATAGAGTCTCGTCGAAAGTTGGACCGTGCGTTATATCCAGTATATCCATTATTATTTACATGCAGACCAATATCCTGTAGAAATTTAATGTTTTCAACTGTTAACTCTTCTGATGCAGGTGGCCTACTAACTCTTAAATCACCAGTGCTCTTCTTTTTAAAGGATAATCCCATTATTCATAAACTGGGTTAACATAAGAAAATGAACAGAAGTTTTTCTTACCCTCTAGAGTCAAAGGGGTCCTGGTTTCATCTAAAATATAAATGAAGATGTTTGATATAATATAACTACTATTCATTCTGTAAAGTATCTGATTTTTTCTACTTATTATCAGGATATGTCAAGAGTTTCCCTAATTTGATATCGAGGGTTCAGAATGATATTTCGATATATTTTTAGTTTGTTGACCATCATATTCAGGTTTGATCATGCGTTCTTCTTCATTCCAAACAAACTTTGATCCCATGTATGTTATAAGCCGATCTTTTACCCGATATACATGTGTGCGAAATTTGTAATCTCCACCACGATAAGATGCAAATCCACTTATACTACTATCTTTAGCTATTATTACAGGAGTTAATGGATTATTTACAACCAAGTCGAATTCCTTATCACCGCATTTAAAGATGTCTTTTTCCTGATCGTATGTCAATGTTTGGCTAACAGTGCTTACATCATCTTTGTTGATTCCTTGAGCAACATTAGTGATTCTCCTATTTTTAGCATCAAAGCAACATCCTTCAGGAGGAGAAATTGTCTTTTTTACTTCTTTTACCGCTTCCTCAAGACCATCATTAGAAGATTTCAAGTTTTGTGTTAATGTGGAAAATCGATCGCTTAATTCTTTCAATTTGTCCAACTTTTCATCTATGTGAACAAGTTTTTCTTCCACACTTTTTAAATCTAGTTTATTAACATAGTAACGGTTTAAATAACCTTTTGTTACCGGTTGACGTGCTGTTTCATAATCAGATGCAACCCTAAATCTTTTAGTATCTTCTTCATCGTTATCATCTTCTAGCTCTACTTGTCTCTCACGTTTTTGTGTATACAAAGAGTGGCCGAATTTATCAATTATGTGGTGCCTTATCATTTCAGGTGTTCAACTTTCAACGTGTACAAACATAATAATGATTTTCCAAAAGAAATTTACTTATATATTAAAACACAATTGAAAAAGGTTTTTTTTTCACACTACTTATTTTTCTTTAAGTGTAAACAAACTGTAATTCTTTCATTTCTGAAATCTACCAGTCTATTGTCTTGGTCCATGATTTTTAGTGTAATGTTGCTGATTGTCCGGGTAGTGATTGGCAAGTAAATTACAGGATTAGGTATCTCTACCAGTTTATAACCAGGTGGTACAGCGGGAAAGAATTGGAAAATCATATGACCTTGTTTGTTGTTAATGAATGATCCGGTGGCTATATTACAGTCTATTCTTACTGTGTTTACTTTAAAGATGTCTACAACGTTTTCTGAGTAATAACTGATTCCAGGTTCGGCTGTAATACTACCGAATCCTAATAGTTTTCCGATGGAATTAGGCTTAGAAAAATCTACTTCCACAGTACACTTTAACATAGATTTTAAAGTATTGTTGTTGGTTCCTAGTTGGATATAGTATTTCTTTTCCTTTGTTGTTATTTTTTGGAATTTTTCTTGTATATAGTCTCTTATGTCCTGCACCTCATACGCACCTTTCGGAATAGTTATTACTTTATCTTTATCGAAATGAAACAGGTTGTTTGTTTCATCAACGTTTGGTATTGAGTTGTACGATTCAAAACTGAGAAGACCGATTTCATACTCATCAAGAGAACTCAACTCAATAGGCGGGAAATAATCGATAGAGAGCACAGAGCTCCTACCTGATAGTGTTAGGGTCTGAGACATAACTGAATGCTCATAGGTTAATTACCACTTATTTATAGACAACTAATGCTTTTCTTTAAAAATTCTAAACACAAATGGCCGCATATTGATGTATCTTCTGGTTGTTGTCCATCATAGTTAAAGTATACAATTTTTGAAGATTTGAAGTATTCAAGAAGTTCCTTCGGAGGCGGTAAGTTTCCAAAACTGTCAAAGTAGTAAACTATTTCACCGAGTTTTTTGTAACAAACCCAATGAGTGCCAGGACCGTTAGCATTATCAAGATTCACTATACCAGTCTCGTTATTATTTACTACGGATGGTAGTTCATCCTTCATAAAAACACATCTGAAGAAAGGTATGCGTAAACAGCTAGCGTATCGTAAAAGTTCAATATTGCTTAAGGCTTTATCTGGAATTATCAACTTATTCCTCTTGTTTAATAAACACGGTATGGCTTTAGGTATAACCCTCCTCCGTTCTTTATCATAGACCAAATTGTAGGTTTGTTCTTTTTTTTTCTATGAGAAGTTCTGTTTTTTTTCCTTCTTATATTTCCTCCACGTTTCTTAACATTACTACGTCTTCCTTTTCTCCTTTTTCCTCCACCAAAAGCTGTTTTTCCTTTCATTGCTGCCGCTACTGCTAACGCTGCTGCTTTCTCTCCAATACTACTATCACTTGCTTTTACACGTTGCCAAGCTTTCTCAGCAAGTATTTTGTCTGCTACTGATCGGTCTTTTAAATTACCAAATTTTGAATACGCTATATCGTGTTCTTTACAAGCTTGATCGAGCTTATTTATTCCCGGATCTCCTCTAGCAAGGCGTTTTTTTAATTTTGTTCCAGGACCACAGTACTGATAACCACCAATTAAATGCAATTCCACAGGCAGTAAATCAATCGCTTTGTTGACTAATGCTCCAACTGGTTTAGTCAATATAGAAAGTGCCGTCGATGTTATTCCCCTTCCTCTCTTGAAGGTCTCTCGATTGCGAATGGCACGGTTGTTGTATAACATTTGTTTTTATAGTAAAATCACAAATGAAGAGTGCACTCTATAAATATGTTTCAACGAATGACTAATAAATAGTTTTTCCTTTTAATTTATACGATTTGTTTAATAAACACTGGTAATTGTATATGAAAGCTCCTTACGCAAACAATACAGTGTAGTAACACAACAAATACTTCTTTGTAATTTTAATAAATATATAGCATTTATTAGTATTAATCAATTATCCCTCGATTGCGCAGTTCATCAACCAAAGCTACCCATTCGTTTTCTAAACCTGAATGACCAGCTTCAATAGCTTCACGTATCAATTTCATTCTATCGATTAATTTGTTTGCATTGTTGTAATATATTACGTTAGTGTTGGAGCAGTCTTTAAATAGTCCTTCTCCAGAATAAGTTGATATATCATCTTTCCTTTTTCTCTTATGAATTGTATCAATGTCGATTGATGAGATTGCCCTTCTTTTAACTCTTCTGACTTGTGACGGGAATAGTTCTGATATGATAGTTGTGTATTTAACAGATTGGTTTCTATGTATTGGTAAATTTGAGTTGTAACCTTTTCTATGAAGGTTTGTTTTAGCACAAATGTTTTTAAATAAAACTAAATCTTTTTTATTATATTTACCAGGCTTGTTTTTAAATATAAGTTCGAATAAACCAGGTGTCCCCTTATATTTTTTGTTTCCTACGTGTATAACATCATTTTCATCAATGTCTAGCTTACTATTTCCAATCATTAGCCCGTTGTCTTCAAGTCTAGCACCATAAACATGGTATTTTCTGTTAGCATTTGTAGAATGTAACATTTTTAATAAGTACTTCCTTCCAAGCACAGATTTTGAAGTTATATCTTCTCCCAATTTACTTATTTCAGATGGATTAATATCCGCATTCTTAATACTTTCATATTCTTGAGGAATTTCCAAAGTTTTGTCCCCTTCTCTGGAATCTTGATCTGATTCATCAGTCTCCTCAGCGTCCTCAAATTCTTCTGAATCTTCGTAGTCATTATAGGTCGTTAATGGTTCTAAACCATCTTGTACTTCTGATTTCGATACAGGTAGTAACATTTCACTATCTGTAGGTTGAATTGATTTAGAAAACGTGTGTGACAGGTCTTTTATGGGTTCAATAATAGGTTTAAATGTTGTTTCTAAATACCTATCTCTTTCACTTATACCCATTCTTAGAGCCCTGTTTTTTCTTCTAATGGAATCACTTAATGTTTTTATTTCCTTTACAAGCTTTTCTTGGCTACCCATGTTCTCATCATGAAATTCAATCTACTAATAGATAAAATGTGTTACTGCTGGTGCATTATAACGAACCTATCAAACCCTATTCGGTATCGCCCGTTTTTAATACTTTCATCCTTATCAATTACAACAAATCCATATTTTTCATCCCAAGCCTTACAACATATTTTTTTAAACATTTCAAATGACATATCAACACCAACATGGTCATTATATATATGTTTTAAATTCATCTCATCTTGTTTAAAAATTATAATTACATTTGCATTATCCCTTATTAATTGTTTTGGAATTTTGCTATATGTTTGACCAATATATATACAGTCTATACTGTTGTGTCTCCCCATGGAAAAATAGTTTCTTATCGTGTCATGGTTTTCACATGACACATCATCGAATATGAATACTGAATGAGGTTTAGCTTCACCAGGTTGTAGTATTTCACTGCTTGCATCGAATTTAAATAAAGATACCTCTTTAACGTCCGATATTATTTTATCTAGTAGCTGGTATTTAGGTTGAGCCAATGATTTGGAAAATATATACACATTATTAAACCGCAAACCATGTGGGTTTGTTAACAAGTTAAATACAACATTAGTTTTCCCACAATTGGACGGTCCACTTACTATAGACCTTACACTGTCTGGTAATAATTTACCATGTTTACCTTCTTTGAGTTTTACATTATCCACAGTTAAATTGTCTATATTTTCAATTTCAAAAGAATATCCATTGTGTATAATGTCCATGACATCACTCTGTGAAGGTTGTTTCATAAATGACGTTTTTTATATAATATTTTCTTTAGACACCCAAGAGTCTTCACTTTTATCAAAACCAAGCCAACGAACCAAAACCTTATCTTTTTTACGTTTTAAAACTTTTTCAACAAGGTAAATATTTCCTGTAGAAGATTTTAACATCTCATGACCATAAAAACCTCCATGTAAAATTTGGCCTTTATTGTCCTTCAAAATATATGTTTCTGGGTACGTTGGTTGCACTCTATAAACAGTGAAAACTTCGTTCGTCCAGTTAGGTAGGTATTTCTTACTAAATATCCCCTTATATTTACTTATACGGACTTTGTCACCTTCAACAAATTTATGTGGTAAAATCTTTTCAACCTTTGGACGTGTGCTTCTTTTAATGTTGTTCAAAACTTGTTCTGAATTATTTTCATTTACTTCACTTGGGGTCATACCTATCGTCCTGTGAAACCTATTGTTGTAGTTGTTCAACAATTTTCCAAGAATATCAATCCACACGTAAGAACCTCTATTTGAAAATTCCTTAAACAAATCTCCTTTTATCGTTCTATTAAATCTTTCGATAATTGCGGCCTTTTTTTCAGATTTTGTTGAATAATGATTTATATTATATTTTTTCATTAACACTGAAAAGTCCTTATTGAAATATTCTTTTCCATCGTCAGTTTGCAAATGTTTGATAACGTTATTATCCCTCTGGATAACAGTCTCCATAGCCTTGGTCACACTTTTTCCGGTTTTATCCTTCAAAGGCATGGCATCAGCAACTTTTGTGAAGCAGTTTATCACGGTCAGTATATATTTAAATCCCTTGTTAAATTTACTGTAAGGTATCATTTCAATTAGATCTGCTTGGTATAAGTCATTAATTCCTTTTAGAACTGTATTCCTCCTTGGAAAGTTTTTCCTTGCAGGTTTATGAATTTCAGATACAATTTGCCATTTAGAAACCATATTCAATCATAACATCCGTCGTACGGCCCAGTCGGAGTAATGGATATCTCTGATATTTATCAATTATTTATATTGGTCAAGGTCATTTTAAAATGTGTAAAAAAGAGGGGGGGGGGAATAAACCCCCCCCCCTCTTCTTTACGGGGAGGATATTGGGACAGAGAAATGTGATATATAGGATAAGCTAAGAAACAGCTTGGATTTATTAGGTTAATTAGTTACGATTGAATAATGTCCAAAAGGAAGTGTGTCAATACCATTTTCCAGTATGTATCTTTTGTTATCATTGGAAGTTATTGCAATCTTCTCTTGCACAATCGTATATAGTCTATGGTTGAAGCTTCTAATGGTTTTGAAAGTTGCAATATGAACTTGGTTTTCAAATAAACACTTTTTAAAATGTTCAAACTTGAGTTTCTTCTTCAAATATGAACTTTTAATTCCTTTCGCCTTTTTTATTACACCAATATCGCTGTCGGTGCTTTCAGTGTATAATTTTAATGAGTAAAGTTTTGACATTAGTGCTACTACTTCTTCTAATGGGATTCCGTTTGTTTCGTCTTTAAATTTTCCTAACACCTTTTTGTGTTTACCATTGTCATAGTTAGGGTGATCTACCGGGTAGTCGGAAAAGTCGAAATCGTCTTTATACATAAATGTTCGTAAATCTTCATACATATCATGAGTTTTGATCCAATAAAGATATGCGTCGGTATCCATATATATAATTCCAATATTGTCTCTTCCGTAAAATGAAACCATCTTGTTATAATGAAAGTCGTACATGTGTGTTTTTGAAATGTCAAGTATACACATACCAACATACATAGGTCTATCCATTTTAATAGTAGTTTTGTCCATTGACACACAAACAAGATTTTCATTTATGATAATAGATGATTTAAAATTTGGTTGTCTTACAAGTTTTTCTACCTTTTTGGGATCCGACACTAACTTAACATTTTTATGTTTTCTTTTATTTTCTAGGGTCTTTCCAAATATTGCATTATTCATCAGCTTAAAAAAGTCTTTTTGGAAAGCCGATGATGCTGCAGCTCTTCTTTTTGTGTTTGAGTCAATGTATGTTTTTAACCAACATGATTGATTAAACTGTAAAACACGGTGAACCTTTTTTAATTTTAGACCAAGTTCGATGGCTTGTTGGACAACCCAAAAATGGGCAACATAGCGTTCCTTGTCGTTAAGCGTCATCATCAGCTTAGGATGTTTTCCGTCTGGTGGTATTTCAGATTTAGCTAATAGAGGTAAATCATAGTGATGATCATGAAGTGTGGATGGGTATTCAAAATCACACTCCATTATGAATCCGGTGTCTCCATTTTTTGGGATACTTGTTACATCACCTAATAATATTGGATCAATCCATTGAAAATTACCATATGGAAGTGGGTTTGACATTGCCCACCCATATAAGTTATTGGCGTCAAAATACCCTAAATAAACTGATGGGTCCTCCTTCTTGAAGTTTGGAATGTGTTTATTATTTGCTTTGACATGCCTTGTTACACTCTGGGTAAGTCCCCCACGGATACTAGATTCAATCATAAGCACCATATCAATGTCTGTTAACAGCTGTAATGTACATTTTGTTTCTTTTAACATAGCTTGCCAAGCTAATCCAGGCGAGGTGTATGAATGTAGAGGGTCTAATCCGTAGGCCGCTATACAGGTGTTACGGAATTCCTCCATTATATCACAAAGAAGTGTTACATCTAACTTCACATAAAAGTCACTATACTCGCCTAAGGTGTTCATGTTTAACTCACTCCATACCTGACAAGCATGTTGATAGTCTTCAGGGTCAATATTAGAATCATTTAACTGACTGTAAAATGCCTCAATGGGTGGTAGTGAGGTCTCGTTAAATCTTTCAGGATTATCAATATAATCATAAGGGTACACTCCTTTACGAAGAACCAAATCCATGTGATCAGATGCGACAATCTTTTGAGTTTCAATAAAATGTTCTCTTTGCAAATTAGCTGTCAATTTCTCTAAACTAGAAGCCATGAATCTGAAAGAGTCTACAAACCTTAATTTTATTTTACCCACTTTTTTCGAAAAACTAATAAATTTCTCCGTACTTGTAGCTAAAACATCAATCGCCCCTTTGTCTCTACCTAATTCAGGAATTATGAAATGAGAGTCATATCCACTTAAATTGTGGAACACTATTGGGATAAACTTTGGTAATTTAAAATTAATGTTACAACTGTTGCAAGCAGGGCCTTTGTAAAAACCAGTCAGGTGATCATGATCCCGAACACGCCTGTTGTCTTCTGTAAAACTACAGTCACAAAGGTAACATCTATCCGCACTTTCATGGAATGTCAATTCATCATGTGTAAGATTAATCATTGGAACTACATAACTATACAGTTTTTCCACCTTATTAGCTATATCATAAAGGTTATCTACAAATGACTTAGCAGCATTTTCACCGCGATATACAAGTGGTTGGGTTGTTAACCCGTACTGACGTAAATGATCTTCATCCAAAGTTGATTTAAGCATTAAACAAAAGCTGTTTGGTTCATGAAATTGAATTTTTTTAATTTTGCTTTGATCACACTCATCTAAAACTAAAGGAACTAACGATGACTCAAAGTCTGCATATATAACAATTGGTATTCGATATTGTTGAGCCGTTTTGTTGAATTTAATAAAAGCTCTATTAGGGTGAGGTAATTTAACCCTTACTTCGTCCTTACTATTGCAGAGACGTTGGTGGTCAAGTAACCATTCCTTACCCCCCAAATGAAATGGTTTGGCAGCGTAGCAAAAACACCGTTTGCAAATGGTGAGACTCATCTTCCTTTTGGATAACTGTTTTGATAAAAGTGCGTAAAAGTTTTTTATGTAAACATAATGTGAGATTTTACCATTTGTAAGAAGTAAAAGATCTGTATGGTCTCTACGTTCATGAGATGTAATCTGAATAGGAAACACATTATTAGACTCATCCAATCCATACACATTAACGGATGAATTAAGATTTTGTTTTTCGAATTTCTTGATATCTTTTAAAGACACTGGGTAAACCAAACCTGTAAAATTATATTTATGAGCCACTTCACTATAATAACGGCTTGGTCTATAGGCGTGCCTGTCTTCAACAAACTTTGCTAAAACAGCATACTTAAAACACTCATTGTCTTCATTTTGAACATTTATGCAAGTTCTTGTATTAGCAATCTTTTTGGGCAGTGGGATGAAACTACTACCTCTATCACCATACCCATGTTTATGTACACGTATATCTAAGCTGTCTACGCTTAACAAAGACCACCCAGATCCTCTTCCTTCATGTTCAGATATTTTAACAACAATTTCTTCCAAGCAACTGTCGACTTCAGCCTCCAGATCAGTGGTTACCATGATGGATTTATTTCGTGTTATAAACCCCCGAGGGGACACCTCATTTTGTACATTTGTAAATCTAGTGTCCAAGAGCAAGCCAAATTTGATAAAATTAAGTCTGGTTAGTTCCTGTTGTAGTGTTTTTATGATAAGGGGTTTAGCTTTTAAAATAAAATCTGACAAATCATAATTTGTATTAGAAATTTTGAAATGGTTTACTATGGCTTTAGGAAATGCTTGGGCTAATATTTCTACTGATAATTGTTGGTTTGGTGGTGCATACTGTATAACTGTTGGTCTGTTCTGTTGTAAGAAGGGGTCTTCAATCAAATCTTCATATTCCATAGGTGTTGAAGATTCATTAGACATATGTAATAGTTCATTATGAATATTGAGGAGAAATTCATCCTCAAAAGACTCATGACAATTTTCACATTGATACATTTTTGTAGTTTAAGACACTACTAAGGAAACTAGCTACATTACACACTGCATGGTTGTGTTCATAGGAATGATATCAGTTGCGTGCGTGACTTATATATATAACACAGTGTATAACCCCCCACTCTATTTATTCAATAAGGGGGAGGGGATTAGACCCCAACCCTTTCCACCAATGGCATAAGTATTTTATGGTGGTGGTGGGGGTCGTGGGCGGGATTTTATAATAACGCAGGAAGCAGCATTATAGCTTACATATTCGCAATGCCTCCTACAGACCACACGAACCTTACTGGAGTAGAGCCTCGAATCTGGGAGACTGATTTTGATGAAGCACAAAATGAAAGTGATACAGAAAACGACGAGGACTTGCAAGAGATGCTAGAGGAAGAACAACTGGACGAGGATGTGAACAATGAACAAGGTCAACCCACACCGAACAATGAATTTCATTCGGACTACTGTGAAACACCAAAGATTCCAGTTCAAGCAGATGAAGTTGAAAATGGAGAAAATAAACTTTGTCGAGTATTACAGTTTTGTGGCAATGTTCGAAGAAGATTATCCTTTAGTTCAGAGAGTGAATCAGAAAATATGTAGCTTTTTACCATTTTTTAAAAACTCTTCAGTTTAACCTTGACCTAATTGTTGGACACAGTTAATCAAGCTAATAGCATCATTACATATTACATCTTAGCAATTTTTAAGTCATGGTAACGTAGCAGAACAAACTATTTGCAATGTTAAAAATATAAAATTCTGGTATATTTATTCCTATTCTTGCTACAAAACGAATGTAGACAAAGTATTATGGCTACTAATAATTTATATATTCATTGGCTATGTCTAATAAAATTCAACACTACTTAAGTATAAATTTGACAACAACTAAAAAGTTTTGTGGTAATTTTCGAAGAAGTTTATCCTTTAGTTCAGAGAGTGAATCAGAAGATATGTAGCTGATTTTATTATTTTTTAAAAACTCTTCAGTTTAACCTTGACCTAATTGTTGGACAAAGTTATTAAGCTAATAAAATTTCCGCAACTGTATTGATCATAAAAACGATACATCTTTACGTCTTAGTACTTTGCAATATTAAAAATGGATCAGTAGGGGTTTTAATAAGAAAAACCAAACATAGAAACTTCTATCATATTTATTTCCATACTAAAAAACGAATGGTAACAAAGTATTATGGTTGCTAACCATTTATATGTTTGTTTTCTATGTCTTGTAAAGTTCAACACTACTTAAGTATAAAATGTACAACTACTATTCAAGTAAACCTGTTAACAAAGATGAAATGTAAAGGAATTAACCTTAAACAGTTAATGCAAATAAATTTTGTGTTTGTATGCCTAGATGCCTTTGAGGATTATGAAAATATATTGAGTTATATCATAAAGTGTTACACTTAATTTATACACAATGGCAATGAAGATCTTTTTGCAAAACACGAGATAAACATAATATATCTTTTAAATGTCCTTAGAATAGTTAATTTTACAATATAGAAAAATGTTGATGTAATATTGGACAACTTGAACAATCAATATGTTTTCTAAAATAACTTTATCAAAATATTATACATGAAACTTTGCGAACACATTGTTAGGATATAACAAATTTGTTTCTAATGTTTTATGAATAAATTAGATGGAAATCTCTGATTAAAATAATCTATTTCTAAAATCTCAAGGTCACTCTTTAAATGCAAAAATTGGGAACGCATTTGTTAGGGTATAACAAATGCGTTCCCAATTTTTGCATACTAAAGGAGAATTTAGAGGATAATTAAGATCAATTTGAAACTAAACCAATTTATAATGTTACAGATGCCCATCCCGAAGACCGATCACGAATTATGTAGTATCGGTGGGTTGTATTCGGGATGGTCATGCCTCTGGGTAATTTAAGTCGGAACCTGTCATTTCCTTCTCTTAAAATGACTTCACCGTTTGGTGTCATCAAAAGAATTTCGAATTTACGATTTTTGGGTAGCCTATCAATTCTGGTTTTTTTAGCTTGAATTTGTGGTGGACGACAGGGTCGAGCAAAGCCTGACGTTCGTGGTTGGCTAGGCAAAATCTTGTCTATCACAACAACACGTGAGGTGCTCGGTGTTGGATCAGATGTACAAGATTTTTCCTGAGCCTGGCTTTTGACGATTATTGATGGTCTTTCAAATGACTGAGGATTGGTAGCGACAGGTTTGCTGCTAATAATTTTAGGTTGAGTGGGTACCATCCTGCTTTTCCCCTTAGTGTGGAGGCTGCACACATTAGCATCAGAAAAGCAGGACTTTTCACAACGCTCACCTTTTTTCACCCCTTTTTGGAAAATATAACAACATTGTGGCTTGGGCTTAAATGCAGCTCGTCTTTTGGCCATGAGTTTTACCAATTTTTCAGAAGGGTTTGAATGGGGGGGAAGGGATTCTTTTGAGGATTCAGTTTTAGTAAAGAGTTTTCTAACAACGGTGGGTGCAGCAGGGAGGGATTTGGGTGGGGGGTTTGGAATGGTAATTTCAGGAGAATCTATGTCAGGCATTTGGTTCGAGGAGGAATTTAAATTAGGAAGAGTTAGGCTATGTGGTTGAGGTTTTGGAGATGGCTTACGTTTGGGAGTGGATGGCTTTTCTGGAGATTTAATAGGAGATAGCAAGGAGAGAATTATGGGAGAGAGAAGCATGGATAGAGGGGACTTAATTGTTTGATTTTTGGGCGATGACGTAGAAGAAGAGGACGAGGACGATGAAGAAGACGAGGAAGATGATGACGAAGAAGAAGAAGAGGAGACGATGAATCAGACCGTTTCTTCGACGAAGTGTTACCAGAAGAAGGTTTCTTCAATCTATCCTTCAAACAAAGCAGAAGAAGATCCTGGCTGCGAAAGAGTCTTGGCGGCAAGGAAGATTGAGTTGATATTGTAGTTGTTTTCTTTGCATCGTCAGACAAAGCAGATGGAAGAGGATCCCGGCTGCGACAGAGTCTTGCCTGGCTGCGAAAGAGTCTTGGCGGCAGATGAAGAGGATCCCGGCTGCGACAGAGTCTTGTTGACCAGGGTTTCAGAAGGAGTTGATGATTTCATCTTCTTAACACCTCCAGTCAACGCCTCCCTGAAGTTTAGATCTCTTCATGCCTGCCACTGGCTTCATTGGCTTGGTTAGTCTTTTCTAAGCAGGGGTCCATGGCTTTTCTGCAGGCTGGCAACAGAATGATGTTATTAACCAATATGCTCTCTCATTTATACCCACCCTAAGTGGTGGGGGATATAGATAGACAGAGTGGGGGAAGATATGAGTGTGGTAAAGAGGTGGGGGAATAAGTACATTCTAAAAGGAGGAGTTGCATGTGGGCAGAGAAACTATTTTAAAGATAAAGTTTCAAACAACCAATAATACAAGTAGGTCAAGGTCATTAGTTATTTAAAAAAAAAACATGCAAAGATTCAAACCACTAACACCAAGTCACAACTACTAAAGCAAATTATCTAGCAAGAAAGACTAAACAGTACATGCATGAAGAACTTTTAGACATATAACATAGGCAAGGGCTTGAAAGGAGCAGCTTGGGTTTACCATTGCTGTATGTTAAGGAAGGGTAGAAATGCGACCTTGGTTTGACCACTGTCGCATGTTCAGGAAGGATTTAAATACAACTTAGGTTTTACCACTGTTGTATGTAAAGGATGGATAGAAATGCAACTTGGTTTGACCACTGTCGCATGTTCAGGAAGGATTTAAATACAACTTGGTTTTACCCACTGTTGTATGTAAAGGAAGGATAGAAATGCAACTTGGTTTGACCACTGTCGCATGTTCAGGAAGGATTTAAATACAACTTGGTTTTACCACTGTTGTATGTAAAGGATGGATAGAATGCACTTGGTTTGACCACTGTCGCATGTTCAGGAAGGATTTAAATACAACTTGGTTTTACCACTGTTGTATGTAAAGGATGGATAGAAATGCAACTTGGTTTGACCACTGTCGCATGTTCAGGAAGGATTTTAAATACAACTTGGTTTTACCACTGTTGTATGTAAAGGATGGATAGAAATGCAACTTGGTTTGACCACTGTCGCATGTTCAGGAAGGATTTAAATACAACTTGGTTTTACCACTGTTGTATGTAAAGGATGGATAGAAATGCAACTTGGTTTGACCACTGTCGCATGATAAAGATTCATTCAAACCCTAGATAGACAAGGGTTGAAAGGAGACAGAACATGATGTGTACCGTGCGAGTACACAAGATGTAGTGAGGTTTGAAAGAGATTCAACTAGTTTTGTGCGCTCTGGTGGGGGGTTGGACTAAGTGGAGGCGTGGTCTACTCAGCCCAATCACAGGAACAGGTAGCGTAGTGGGGACGGGGCTTGCTGGAGGCGTGGTCTACCCACCCAATCAAAGGATATGAGGTGTAGTGGGGGACTAGCAAGAGCAGCCATTAATTATTAATATTTATTTTGATATTAATATTATTTGAAAGATAGCGGAATAAGCCGTTTTAATAATCCAAAACAAGATACGTGATTTTATAAGTGCTTATGGAGATGCAAATTACAATTTAAATATATTTTTTGGCTTAAGAATGTTCAATAATACAAGAAACAATATTAGTTGGGTCTCAAGAACGAGATATGAAGTAAATTAAATTATTAACCGAGCTAAGTAAAATAAACACATAACAATCGTAGCATTTTACAAATACTATTAACTAAAATATATTTAGTTGTACATGGTATTTTTTAAGGAAAAGATTACAAAGAGATAGAAACCATCTGAACTATGCGTAAACTAAGATTTTTCCAAATAATTACCTGTAGTAAATCAGGAATACTCCGTGTTTCAAGTAAAGCTGCGTTAGTTAACTCTAGAAGAAAAAAAAAACACATTAAGCAATTAAGTATTAGAACCATTTTATATGTTTATTTTGAGAAGAACAAATCATATGTTAAGAAAATCGTATAAAAAAAACAACCAATTTAATCGAGCTATATTTTAATAAAGTCAGCAAACTGACTATGAGAAGTACCTTGATTAATATTATAAATTTAAGAGCATAACAAAAAGTGAAACAATTCATGTACGTGAGAAAGCAATTTGAGATAAAAGAACAAAGATAATTTAATATAAATACTATTAACTAAAATATATTTAGTTGTACATGTATTTTTTAAGGAAAGATTACAAAGAGATAGAAACCATCTGAACTATGCGTAAACTAAGATTTTTCAAATAATTACCTGTAGTAAATCAGGAATACTCCGTGTTTCAAGTAAAGCTGCGTTAGTTAACTCTAGAAGAAAAAAAAACACATTAAGCAATTAAGTATTAGAACCATTTTATATGTTTATTTTGAGAAGAACAAATCATATGTTAAGAAAATCGTATAAAAAAACAACCAATTTAATCGAGCTATATTTTAATAAAGTCAGCAACTGACTATGAGAAGTACCTTGATTAATATTATAATTTAAGAGCGTAACAAAAAGTGAAACAATTCATGTACGTGAGAAAGCAATTTGAGATAAAAGAACAAAGAATAATTTTAATATAAATACTATTAACTAAAATATATTTAGTTGTACATGTATTTTTTTAAGGAAAGATTACAAAGAGATAGAAACCATCTGAACTATGCGTAAACTAAGATTTTTCAAATAATTACCTGTAGTAAATCAGGAATACTCCGTGTTTCAAGTAAAGCTGCGTTAGTTAACTCTAGAAGAAAAAAAACACATTAAGCAATTAAGTATTAGAACCATTTTATATGTTTATTTTGAGAAGAACAAGTCATATGTTAAGAAAATCTTATAAAAAAACAACCAATTTAATCGAGCTATATTTTAATAAAGTCGGCAACTGACTATGAGAAGTACCTTGATTAATATTATAATTTAAGAGCGTAACAAAAAGTGAGTCAATTCATGTACGTGAGAAAGCAATTTGAGATAAAAGAACAAAGAATAAATTTAATATAAAAATTGTTAAGTAAAAATATATAGTTTTCTATTATGATTATTAGAATGTGAAGAAATTTTTTACGTATGTCAATAAAGCAATCCCAATAAAAAACAAAGTATAATTTTAGGCAATCACATTTTACCTTTTATAATCCAAACAAGTTAATAATTAATGTATTAGAGTCATATTTAGAATATCTCGTTTTGTGAAGAACAATTATATACGTTTATACATTGTTAGTTAAGGAAATCGGTAACCATTTTTTTCAATCTTAAAAATGTTTAGTTATTCAAGTTTAATCAGTCCATATTTTAACAAATACAAAAACAACAAAAGGTAATTAATATTATCATTAGGACTACAACAAAATATGAGGTGAACTTGAATAAACATACATTTATTTT